>NW_027508734.1:42462500-42465000 GCF_051911475.1 Siphateles boraxobius | reverse complement strand
CCAGGTGCAAATTCCAAGCACGAGGGAGAGACCGACAGAGCTTGGATATCTCCTATTCTTTTTAATGAAGATATAGCAGAAGAAAGATAGTTTTAAGAGTGAGGAATTTCTCCGAAACTTCTTCAATGGGCTCGAACGGTGCTAGAGAGAGACCTTCTAGAACAACCGCCAGGTCGGCACCCTCGTGCGAACTGCTGGCCTCAGCCTTAGAATGCCACGAAGGAAACAGGTTACAAGTGGGTGTCTCCCGAGAGACGCTCCACTGAAAGGGACGTGGTAAGCAGATAAGGCCGCCACATACACCTTCAGTGTGGAGTGGGATAACCCTGTGGAGAAACGCTCCTGAAGGAATTCCAGCACAGCACCCAACAGGCAGTTAACTGGGTCCAGCTGGTGTTCTCCACACCAAGAGGTGAACATTTTCCACCTCAAGGCATATCATTTCCTAGTGGCCGGAGCTCTGGAGTGGAGATAGATCTGCTGCCTGACGTAATTCTCGAATTACGTCAGCACTAATTTCATCCCCCTCACTCATATCTTTTAATAGGTCTGCTTGATATGCTTGTAATATCGACATAGTATGTAAGCACGCTGCCGCTTGACCTGCCGCCGAGTAAGCTTTGCCCACCAAAGCCAGAGTATTTCTTAATGGCTTTGTGGGCAATGCCGGTGTCTTAAATGACGATGCCGTTTCTGAAGATAGATGGCTCGCTAGCGTTTCTTCAGCCTTAGGCATCGCCCCATAACCATAATTCTTAGCCCCAGAAATATTTGAATAAACAGATGTTTGCTGGCAAAATATTCTGGATGACACTGGTCTCTTCCATGACCTCGACACCTCGGTGTGGAGGTCAGGAAAGAATGGAAGACACCGGCGTGGAGGTGCAGCACGAGACGGCAGAAATCTTTCATCTAGTTTACTTTTTGAACGAGATTCCTGTCTATCAGCTGGCCACTCAATGCTTAATTTTTCTACAGAACGAGTGAGCACCTCCATAAGCTCCTCACTAGCAGGAGACTGAAGTGACGAGTCCCCAGTCTCTGCTGTATCAATACTTTCAACATCCAGATCCTCAGAACTGGATAATTGAAGTGATGGTGCCTAAGCCCGGGGGGAAGAAACCACAGCGCGTGCTTCCACACCCGGATCTGAGGCACTGGATCTACCAGGTAAAGGCTGAGATAAGGCAGGGCCCGTCTCTATCCCCGCTGATAGATCCGTTTGCGATCCCCAAGATTGAAGCCTCCACTGTGCCTCGGCAGCAGCGGGACCCGAACCGCGGGGAGCGCGCACCGAACCACTCTCCTCGAAGAGGGCTCGGCGGGAGCGGAGCGTTTTCATTGACATACGCTCGCAATGCTCGCAACCAGCTCCCTCGAGAGCTGACTGGGCATGATGCACTCCCATACGAACAACACACAGATCGTGAGTGTCCCCACCCGTGATATAACGTGGGCAGGGATGAACACACTTTCTGAACTGCTATTCGCTCGCCATATTATATATATATCGTCTCTTTATAGTTTTTTTATATGCAAAAAAAAATGCCTAGCAATTTCTAAGGACAGACAAAAACACTTTGAGACACAGACTTATATTTTCACAAACAAAGCGCTTGCTGAAAACTCAGAAGCTGACGCGCTTGTGTTTTGGGGTGCTTATATAGTTTCCTGGTCGATGACGTCACCCGACTATGACATTCCGTCTCGCCATTGGACTGATTTCATACGTGCTTCATGACGCACTCACGCAGGGGCGTTCCCAAAGCGTTGTCACGCAGCTCGAGTTCCCTGATAGGGAACTCTTATTTGGACTTTACCCACTTCCCACCACTGGCTAATATTCTCAAAAAAACTCTTTTTCCTTTTCCACTCATTCCAAAACATTGTAAATCTTTCACAAAACAAAACATCTTGTAACAGTTTAACATTAAAATGCCAAAAATATGTACGTCTCGACAATTCTTTCATGTTAAGATCTAAACCAACCATATGATGATCTGAAAAGGCATTTGGTGAATGAAAAGCATTCATTATTCTGTTGTTCCATACTTTTCCAAGATAAAAACGGTCCAATCTAGCCCCACAGACAATATTGTCCGTCACTTTAACCCATGTGTACTGTCTTGCCCTTCCCTTCCATTCCTTACTCTCCATATATCTACCAAACCACTTTTGCCCATTATTTTGGATAGTACTAAACTAGATTGTTTATGAGGTTCTTCACCATTTCTATCAACAGTGGAATATGTTGTACAGTTCCAGTCTCCCCCTACAAAAATACACACACCATCATAAATTTGTTTTAAGATATTCATTCAATTTCATAAAAAAACCTCACCCTTTCTAACCCATTGTTCGGGGCCTATACAGTACATTAACAAAAGCAAACAAAAAACCTCCAAACTGATATTATAGCCCTCCCCTTTTCAATTTCCTCAACATTTAAAATATTGACATTCATGCTCTTTGAAAATAAAATAGCAACCCCAGCACTATT
>NW_027508734.1:42195000-42460000 GCF_051911475.1 Siphateles boraxobius | reverse complement strand
AATCTTTCTTCTTTCTTTCTAACTAATCGTTCTTCTTTCTTTCTTTCTTTCTTTCTTTCTTTCTTTCTTTCTTTCTTTCTTTCTAACTAATCTTTCTTCTTTCTTTCTTTCTTTCTTTCTTTCTTTCTTTCTTTCTTTCTTTCTTTCTTTCTTACTAATCTTTCTTCTTTCTTTCTTTCTTTCTAACTAATCTTTCTTCTTTCTTTCTTTCTTTCTAACTAATCTTTCTTTCTTTCTTTCTTTCTTTCTTTCTTTCTTTCTTTCTTTCTTTCTTTCTTTCTTTCTAACTAATATTTCTTCTTTCTTTCTTTCTAACTAATATTTCTTCTTTCTAACTAATCTTTCTTCTTTCTTTCTAACTAATCTTTCTTTCTTTCTAACTAATCTTTCTTTCTTTCTAACTAATCTTTCTTCTTTCTTTCTTTCTTTCTTTCTAACTAATCTTTCTTTCTAACTAATTCTTTCTTTCTTTCTTTCTAACTAATCTTTCTTCTTTCTTTCTTTCTTTCTTTCTTTCTTTCTAACTAATCTTTCTTTCTTTCTTTCTTTCTTTCTAACTAATCTTTCTTTCTTTCTTTCTTTCTTTCTTTCTTTCTTTCTAACTAATCTTTCTTCTTTCTTTCTAACTAATCTTTCTTCTTTCTTTCTAACTAATCGTTCTTCTTTCTTTCTTTCTTTCTTTCTTTCTTTCTTTCTTTCTTTCTTTCTTTCTAACTAATCTTTCTTCTTTCTTTCTTTCTTTCTTTCTTTCTTTCTTTCTTTCTTTCTTTCTTTCTTTCTTTCTTTCTTACTAATCTTTCTTCTTTCTTTCTTTCTTTCTAACTAATCTTTCTTCTTTCTTTCTTTCTTTCTAACTAATCTTTCTTTCTTTCTTTCTTTCTTTCTTTCTTTCTTTCTTTCTTTCTTTCTTTCTTTCTTTCTAACTAATATTTCTTCTTTCTTTCTTTCTAACTAATATTTCTTCTTTCTAACTAATCTTTCTTCTTTCTTTCTAACTAATCTTTCTTTCTTTCTAACTAATCTTTCTTTCTTTCTAACTAATCTTTCTTCTTTCTTTCTTTCTTTCTTTCTAACTAATCTTTCTTTCTAACTAATTCTTTCTTTCTTTCTTTCTAACTAATCTTTCTTCTTTCTTTCTTTCTTTCTTTCTTTCTTTCTTTCTTTCTTTCTTTCTAACTAATCTTTCTTTCTTATTTAATTCTTTCTTTCTTTCTTTCTAACAAATCTTTCTTCTTTCTTTCTTTCTAGCTAATCTTTCTTCTTTCTTTCTAACTAATCTTTCTTCTTTCTTTCTTTCTTTCTAACTAATCTTTCTTCTTTCTTTCTTTCTTTCTTTCTTTCTAACTCATCTTTCTTTCTTTCTTTCTTTTTCTTTCTTTCTTTCTAACTAATCTTTCTTCTTTCTTTCTTTCTTTCTTTCTTTCTTTCTTTCTTTCTAACTAATCTTTCTTCTTTCTTTCTTTCTTTCTAACTAATCTTTCTTTCTAACTAATTCTTTCTTTCTTTCTAACTAATCTTTCTTCTTTCTTCTTTCTTTCTTTCTTTCTTTCTAACTAATCTTTCTTTCTTTCTTTCTAACTAATCTTTCTTATTTCTTTCTTTCTTTCTAGCTAATCTTTCTTCTTTCTTTCTAACTAATCTTTCTTCTTTCTTTCTTCTTTCTTTCTTTCTAACTAATCTTTCTTTCTAACTAATTCTTTCTTTCTTTCTTTCTAACTAATCTTTCTTCTTTCTTTCTTTCTTTCTTTCTTTCTTTCTTTCTTTCTTTCTTTCTTTCTTTCTAACTAATCTTTCTTTCTTTCTTTCTTTCTAACTAATCTTTCTTCTTTCTTTCTTTCTTTCTAGCTAATCTTTCTTCTTTCTTTCTAACTAATCTTTCTTCTTTCTTTCTTTCTTTCTAACTAATTTTTCTTATTTCTTTCTTTCTTTCTTTCTTTCTTTCTAACTAATCTTTCTTCTTTCTTTCTTTCTTTCTTTCTTTCTAACTAATCTTTCTTCTTTCTTTCTTTCTTTCTTTCTTTCTTTTTCTTTCTTTCTTTCTAAGTAATCTTTCTTCTTTCTTTCTTTCTTTCTTTCTAACTAATCTTTCTTCTTTCTTTCTTTCTTTCTAACTAATCTTTCTTCTTTCTTTCTTTCTTTCTTTCTTTCTTTCTTTCTTTCTTTCTTTCTTTCTTTCTAACTAATCTTTCTTCTTTCTTTCTTTCTTTCTTTCTTTCTAACTAATCTTTCTTTCTAACTAATTCTTTCTTTCTTTCTTTCTAACTAATCTTTCTTCTTTCTTTCTTTCTTTCTAGCTAATCTTTCTTCTTTCTTTCTAACTAATCTTTCTTCTTTCTTTCTTTCTTTCTTTCTTTCTTTCTCTCTTTCTTTCTTTCTTTCTTTCTAACTGATATTTCTTCTTTCTTTCTTTCTAACTAATCTTTCTTTCTTTCTTTCTTTCTAACTAATCTTTCTTCTTTCTTTCTAACTAATCTTTCTTCTTTCTTTCTTTCTTTCTTTCTTTTTTACTTTTTCTTTCTTTCTTTCTAACTAATCTTTCTTCTTTCTTTCTTTCTTTCTTTCTTTCTTTCTTTCTAACTAATCTTTCTTCTTTCTTTCTTTCTTTCTTTCTAACTAATCTTTCTTCTTTCTTTCTTTCTTTCTTTCTTTCTTTCTTTCTTTCTTTCTTTCTTTCTTTCTTTCTAATCTTTCTTCTTTCTTTCTTTCTTTCTTTCTTTCTTTCTAATCTTTCTTCTTTCTTTCTTTCTTTCTTTCTTTCTTTCTTTCTAACTAATCTTTCTTCTTTCTTTCTTTCTTTCTTTCTTTATTTCTTTCTTTCTAACTAATCTTTCTTTCTTTCTAACTAATCTATCTTTCTTTCTAACTAATCTTTCTTTCTAATCTATATTTCTTTCTAACTAATCTTTCTTTGTTTCTAACTAATCTTTCTTTCTTTCTAACTAATCCATCTTTCTTTCTAACTAATCCATCTTTCTTTCTCTTTCTAACTAATCTTTCTTTCTTTAAACTTTAAACTTATTCAAACTCTCTGGTCCGGCTTTCTCAAGCCAACTTAAAGTTTGTCTCATCAAACTTTATTTTCTAGTTATCAGTATGCATTTCATGTCAAAAAAGCAACATTAATCTGTTTAATTTTCAAAAATTCTGAAACCATTGCCAATTTCTTCCTGTCTCTACCCCCATTTATATTTAAGGAGCCAACCCTCAGACACTCCATAGAAAAATGAAAGGAACATAGTAAAAAAAAAAACATAGTAAGAGAGACACCCTGTGCAACGTAATCATTGTTTAATAATTTGAAGCACAAGATTTACCCTGACGTAATTTCGTTAAGAGTTTCTTCAAACGAAATCTCTTCTTCTTACTTAGTTCATCATGGCTTACCGTTCTCTGTAGCATAATAACCGAAGCAATAAACTTATCCACATTTGGGAAGAAATCAGTTACTTCAAATATTTTACCAAAAGTTACGTCCAAGAAATCATTTATTGATTTTCAAATTCAGTTCCAGGTTGTGGCTCACTTCCACCAACTTCACTAATCACCATTTCTACTCCTCTCCACTTACTTCTGCTGTCACTGTAACCTCATCAGCCCTCATCATTCCCTCAGTATCCCTGCTTTGGTTCACATTAACAGTAGGCTCCTCACTAGGCCTCATATTATCACCCACAGCAATGCCACTATCATGTACTTCACTCACAGCCTGAGGTTGTATTCCTCGATCTATTTCATGATCTCCATCCTCAACATTCTGCTGCGTATTCACAACATTCTGAGCCTTATGTGGAAATGCAACCCTCTTATGCCCAATGTCTAGACATTCAAAGCACTTATTATTCCCGGTACTGCATACACCAAATACTTTCCTTCATGCCCCAGTCTAAAGGAACATTCAGATCTTGTTCATTTAGAAACATAAAAACGTGTCTTCTGAATCATAACACGTGCTTCAAGGCCTCACTTTTGCATCCAAGAGAAATCATTTTAATTGGACTGGCAAACTTTCGGTAACTCGCAAGAGCTCGTTCAATTTCACTATTCTTAATGAATGGCGGCACATTTGATATCGTCACACTAGTAGTGGGTGTAACCAGCGGTGAAACAGTAATATAACCACTTACCACAACGCCGTTGCTTATCAGATGATTAACCAAATGTTCTTCTTTTACGAAAATCACCACTTATTCATTCGAGAAGCCGAGCAAATATTGTCGTAACCGATCTGCTCCCCAGCCACGATCAACACATCCTCCACATGAACGCCAGGTTCCGCCATACACCTGACGCCATGACGGAGCGAGAGAGACGCTGCACTCCCCTCAGGAAGGGCCATCTCGGCTCCGTCACACTTTCCAAACAACTCACGAAAACTTTCAACTCACCTATCCAAAATAATTAAATCCTTACTTATCCGTCATAACTTCCAAGTGAAAGAAATAATAAAAAAGATGGAAATAGGAAAAAAAAAAACACCCTCTCACCGCATTCACCCTCACTCACCCACACCCACCCAAACGCTCCCTGCATGCAGAGAGAGAGAGAGAGAGAGAGAGAGACAGAGAGAGAGAGAGAGAGAGAGACAGAGAGAGAGAGAGAGAGAGAGAGAGAGAGAGAGAAGGTCACAGTTTTGCTTCTTGATACTGTAGTTGTTGTTCAAGCCAGCTCTTCTAACGTTGAAGTGACCACATTTCAGATAGATAAAACTAGTTTGGTAATGTTAGTTGGATGCACCATGTTAGGGCTTCATCCAGGACTAGGAGGTTGTGTGTATGTTCACTATCCTCTCCCATTGATGCATTACTTCATTAAAATCTGTTCTCTAACTGGAGGAGGTGCAAGGTCGAGTTTATTTTAGCAAGCAATTTTCCTGCTCCCTCAAGCATAGGAGCTTTTCTTTCTCTCCCTCTTCGTCTGTCTCTTGTTCATCATAAATGAAGAAGTAAAGGTAATGCACAACAGAAAGCTCAGTCAACGTTTTGAATCACAAAATGAAAAGAAAATGCTGACAGAAAAGGTCAGTTTTACAAAAGGAATTAACTTGCTACAAGGATGTATGGTTCTGCAGAAATCTACAACATAATACCCCTTAAACTCTAAGTGTAGTCATGTAGATGTATGTCCTTCACCCTTGATCTGCTATTGTGCTTGCAAATGGTGAATGATGCGATTTGGAGGATTTATGCTTGTTTTAGACCTAGCTTGGTTTGGACAGCTTACATTCCCAGATTTGTGTGTGTGTGTGTGTGTGTGTGTGTGTGTGTGTGTGTGTGTGTGTGTGTGTGTGTGTGTGTGTGTGTGTGGACTGAGTGTAAGTTGGTGTTGTAGAGGGATCCTCTAGAGGCATTTAAATGGGAATTCAAAGGTTTAGTTCACCCCCCCCAAAAATTATGTCATTAATTACTCACCGTCATGCCATTTCTTCGTTCATCTTCGGAACACAAATGTTACAAGACACTGTTTTCACTATCTAGTAGTACACATACATACACTTTGAGCCACAGTGAACATAACAAAGGTGTGCAGGCTTGCAGGGTGAATAAAAATCCCTTCTTTCCTCACAGTACTGTCTCCTGTCTATCCAACATCAATTTATCATCGCAAAGGGAAGCTGACTTTTAAAAGAGCATTATTTGAAAAGTATGAATAACAAATTTATTTGGAGGTAACTTACTCTTTATCAAGTATTTTGTCTGCAACACCCAACAATTTTTTTTTTTTATCTCAGATTCCTGGAAGATGTCATACCTGTTCATATATCAATCACTCAGCAACAGGCTATCAACACCTAATGGCTGATTTTAGATGGACACGTATATCCACCTGTCTGAAACATTGACAAGTAACCCAAACTTCATTCAAGCAAACAAAGTAAAGCAAGTTCTCCTTTATGAAAAAAGTGCAGTTTTGTTTTCCATGTTAGGGCTCTGTCACTCCCTCACATTGTCTTTCCTCACTCTTTCTCTCCCCTTTATCTCTCTCTCTCTCTCTCTCTCTCTCTCTCTCTCTCTCTCTCTCTCTCTCTCTCTCTCTCTCTCTCTCTCTCTCTCTCTCTCTCTCTCACCTCATCCCTCACTCTCGGTGAAGATTCACAGGCTTAAATTATTAATTCTCTTCCCTGCCATAGATTTGTTCAGCCTGACACTTTTATTAAATTACATGTGCTATCAGTCATACTTTGGAGGGATGTTCTTTTAATTTAAGAGCTTCAGGAGATGCTTCTAAACTCACTTTGCTGGGATGTTGTCTTTAGGATGATGCTCTTTTCTGTTTCTCACATTCCCATTTCCTCTCTGATAACATTATCAATGTCTTTCCACTCGCTTTATTCAGTTCCTACTTGACGTTTTAAGATTCAAAACTCTTACTCGCCATTTGTAACTGTCTAAAGGATAAAACTCTCTCAATTTCTCCCAAGAACAGGGAGAATAGACTGTCTGTGGACCATATTAAATTGTTTCCTCTATGACCCTTAGTGACCAAGGATTTATTTTGCTTTCAACAACACTAGTGTCACACTTGTTTTATCAGGGAATAGAGTGAGAATCCAGTGTGTTATATCTGACAGTTTGTGTTTTTTGCCCTACTGTGAGGTTTAATCTACTCCATTCTGCCTAAGGCACTACACTAATGGTTACTTTTTTACGATAGTCCTTTATCTAATGCTATTGCTGGACGATCCACAATATGAATAGTGTATTACTTTATATATTGGGTGTGTTCATGTATACAAGAAAAAGCTAATAAATAGCAAAAGGCTTATTATTATGAAAACCTGATTACATAAGAAATCACTTTATTTTGATGGTCCCTTTAACAATCTGTTGACTGTAAGTAACATTGAACCTACATGTCTACTAACTCTCATTGTTTGTAGAGTATTACTAGACTGGGTAGGGTTAGGGTTAGAATAAGTTGACATGATTGAAAAGTTGCTAATAGTTAGTAGACTGGCTGCTGGAGGACCATCACAATAAAGATAAACACAATAAACAGTCTACTAATACTCTAATGAGAGTTAGTCGACGTGTAGATGCAAAGGTACTCATTACAGAAAGTAAAAGTTATGTAACTGAACTGAAATTAATGTTCCAGTTACAGAATGTTCGAAAGGGACCTTCAAAATAAAGTGTTACCGAAATTTCTGATTGTATGTACTGTATATAAAGGCTATTCACATGATCACGTTTAAACTTAATGATTTATGCTTTCATTAATTTGATACGTTGCTCCATATAGGAAGAACAGACACGCCTACTAGTTACTGACCTGATCCAGACACTTAGCTGAAGTGGACTGATATCTCTTGGTCTGAAGAGAGGTTTATGTGAGGTCACGTGAAAATAATCGGGTCGTTTGAAATCCGCCCCAATGGTTCTCAATTAGAAAGCGTTGCAGTTCCATTTTTCACCATAGATTTACATTGGAAATTAGTGAGGTGCTGTTGAGCTAGGGAGACTCAGAGACCGGCTGCCCTGCTTAGTATCATGATACATGCCTGTCAAATCCGGTCTCCATTTTAATATATCCTGCTAACTTTACTATTTAATATAGTATAGAAAATCCTCCAAAAATTATTTGTTGCAAAATGCTGAACAGATGTACAATTTATTATTAATTCAGTGTAGATGCCTATGTTTGGTTGAATATTTTGGTAGGGCTCTGCCACACCTGCCCATACAGACGAGCCGTGGCTGATAAAGTGATAAGAATAATCCGTGTAAACTTGTGCATGTAAACACTCAGTAATGGTTAAATTATTTTATTAACACTTTAGAATATATATAGTTCATCAGTTAACATTAGTTTATGTATTTGGAATGAAGAAATAACATTGAACAGTACTTTTACAGCATTCATTAATCTTGGTTAAAGGTAATTTATTGAATAGTAACATTTTTATAACATTTCAAGTTGTATAACATTTAATATATTGTGAACAAACTTGAATTAACAATGAACAATATAATATTTTGGAAATAACCTAAATTAATATATATATATATATATATGATATTTTGCATTACCTATTAATTGAATCTTACTGTAAAGTGTTACAGTCTTCTTTGAAAACCATTTTAAATCATTTGAGTTGCTGTGCAAAAACATGCAGCCACAATGTAACATGCAGTAGAAATTGTAAAAACCATACGCAATTGTTTACATTGTGTATATAGGATATGAAAGATATAAATAAATGTTTACAGAGTTTCAGAAGGCAACAAAAATGGTGGCCACAGTTTCCCATTAGTCACCCAAGGTTAGGCTGTTTTTGAAGCACTGCAGTGTAACTCGTTTAAAATGGCCTCTCCCTTCCTATTTTGTGAAGCTGAGAGAAAAGACCTACTTATGGGGTTGAAAAAGTCCCTCTCGCTCTCCCGTTCTCTCATTTACTCTGTAATATGATGCTCAGTGAACCGTCATGAGCCAGATTGACACCACTTTTTTTACAGGCTCCCATTAGTGCCATTCAGACTTGTCTCAGCATATTATAATAAACCAATCATGTATGCTGTGCAAATGGTTCCCTTAGTATTCATTAAGTGAGGAAGACATTGCCTCCAACTTGAGTCATGGTGGTGGGACGTAGAGTGATCTTTAGGATGACAGGGCTCATATGGGCTATTGTCTTATAGTGGCCAGTAATTAGTAGCACTGGGAAAGAACCCTGTCTGAGGCTGATATAGGCAAGTGATGGCTGATAATTGTCTGGACACACACAGAGACAAAATCAGCTACCTCTTGGTATTCAGAGGGAGGTACTATCTGATTGGAAACAAATAGTGAAAGCACAGAGGATTAGAGCTACTCAAAGCTACTGATAGGAAATCAGTGTGTGTGTGTCTGTGAGTGTGTGTGTGTGTGTGTGTGTGTGTGTGTGTGTGTGTGTGTGTGTGTGTGTGTGTGTGTGTGTGTGTGTGTGTGTGTGTGTGTGTGTGTGTGTGTGCGTGTGTGTGTGTGTGCGTGTGTGTGTGTGTGTGTGTGTGTGTGTGTTGGTCAGGTTTGGAAATAAAGGAAACTTAATTTTGTTTCCATTTTTTCTGGATGAAAGTCACAAGTGCAAATTATCTAAAAAGTAGCTCCTCTTTGGTGAATAGTATTTCAGCATCGAAATCAGATTCTTATTTACCACCTGCAGTCCAGCTTAACCAACCACTATCTGAAAGAGTGTTGCACCGTGAGGATTTAAATGAAGGATTCTGTTAAATAAATACAAAATAAATAAATACATTTCTGTTTACACCGCAAAAACACCTCCTTTCAATGTAAATTAGGTTCATTTTAAACTGGTTCACAAAATCGTATGCTGTTTGCCTGCTGGAATTAATGAGGCACTATTACCACCTGCAGAAAAGGCCACTGAAAACAGAAAATTAAATGGAGTTTTGTGATAAAGGAGTTAGTGTACATTGTCTGTTGATCATGGCAAGGAGAGATTTGAGGTAAGAGGGTGCTGAGAGCAAGCGAGAGCAAGCAAGACCAAAATAAGTTATTTTGTTGAAGTCTAAATGTGCCGTTATATTGCAGTCTGGATTCCCTGTACATACTTCAGAGAGAAATGCAATAGGCTACCAAAAATGCCACCAAAACGAAAAGAAAAATACCCAGATTCAATATACTGTAATCTAGCAAAAAAAATAAGAAAAAGCCCCAGCACAATTAAACTATACCGATTGCGTCTGTTGCGATTAAACTGCAATATGAAGTGCATTGATAGACTATAATTATTTTCGTCATGGTATTGCTGTCATGTTTTCTATGTGTTTAGTTATGTTCTGTGATCTTGTTTCCCCCTGTCTTTTTGATTTTGGTTCAGTCCTGTTAGTTTTACCCGCTCCTCGTTTGTGTTCAGTTTCTTCGCCTGTTTTCAGTTAATTATCCCATAAGTCCCAGTTCTTTTAAGCCCTGTGTTTTCCCTCAGTGTTTGTTGGTCGTCGTCCTTGTGTGGTTGTGTTTTCCCTGAAGTTCCTGGAGTTTGTTATTTCGTTCCTGTATGTTTATAGAAGTTTATTTTGTAAATAAATCAGCTATTTTGGGAAGTCCTCTTGTCCTCGTCTTCAGCTACACACCTGACAGAACGACCAACCATAAAGAAAAGAAAAAAGGAAGATGGAGATCTGGAAGCAAGCCTTTGTGGGAACCCGCCAGGCTGTGTTCCGTGGAAACCGTGGAGGTCACAGGGGAGGATATGGACGATATAGTCCAGTTAAACCAGAACCAGTCATCTGAACAGTCAAGTTTATTTACGAGTTTGATGACTTCACCGATCTCCCTCCTCTCATCGGTCCAGAAGAGCCAGAGCCGGTCTTCGAGCAAGAGCCAGAGCCGGTCTTCGAGCAAGAGCCAGAGCCGGTCTTCGAAGCAAGAGCCAGAGCCGGTCTTCGAAGCAAGAGCCAGAGCCGGTCTTCGAGCAAGAGCCAGAGCCGGTCTTCGAGCAAGAGCCAGAGCCGGTCTTCGAGCAAGAGCCAGAGCCGGTCTTCGAGCAAGAGCCAGAGCCGTTCTTCGAGCAAGAGCCAGAGCCGGTCTTCGAGCAAGAGCCAGAGCCGGTCTTCGAGCAAGAGCCAGAGCCGGTCTTCGAGCAAGAGCCAGAGCCGGTCTTCGAGCAAGAGCCAGAGCCGGTCTTCGAGCAAGAGCCAGAGCCGGTCTTCGAGCAAGAGCCAGAGCCGGTCTTCGAGCAAGAGCCAGAGCCGGTCTTCGAGCAAGAGCCAGAGCCGGTCATCGAGCAAGAGCCAGAGCCGGTCTTCGAGCAAGAGCCAGAGCCGGTCTTCGAGCAAGAGCCAGAGCCGGTCTTCGAGCAAGAGCCAGAGCCGGTCTTCGAGCAAGAGCCAGAGCCGGTCTTCGAGCAAGAGCCAGAGCCGGTCTTCGAGCAAGAGCCAGAGCCGGTCTTCGAGCAAGAGCCAGAGCCGGTCTTCGAGCAAGAGCCAGAGCCGGTCTTCGAGCAAGAGCCAGAGCCGGTCTTCGAGCAAGAGCCAGAGCCGGTCTTCGAGCAAGAGCCAGAGCCGGTCTTCGAGCAAGAGCCAGAGCCGGTCTTCGTTCACATTCCTGAGCCAGAGCCGGTGTCTGTTCCCGTTCTTGTGTCATTCTTTGTAGCTGATCCTGCGCCAGAGCCCGTTGATCCTGCGCCAGATGCACCAGAGCCCACTGATCCTGCGCCAGTCCTGTCCAGCCCAGAGTTTCCTTCACCGCTGGTCCTGCCCAGCCCAAGACCCTCGTTGCTGCCTGATCCCCCCCTTTCCTTTCAATTTCCCCATTAAAATTTTGGGGGGGCCCCTCCACCCGAAGGGTCCTCACCGCCATGGCCACCCGAAGGTTCCTCACCGCCATGGCCACCCGAAGGGTCCTCACCTCCATGGCCACCCGAAGGGTCCTCACCGCCATGGCCACCCGAAGGGTCCTCACCTCCCGAGGGTCCGACAGCTCCGCCCTGGACGCCCGAGGGTCCGACAGCTCCGCCCTGGACGCCCGAGGGTCCGACAGCTCCGCCCTGGGCGCCCGAGGGTCCGACAGCTCCGCCCTGGACGCCCGAGGGTCCGACAGCTCCCCCCTGGACGCCCGAGGGTCCGACAGCTCCGCCCTGGTCACGCCCACAGCCTGCTCCGCCCTGCTCACGCCCACAGCCTGCTCCGCCCTGGTCACGCCCACAGCCTGCTCCGCCCTGGTCACGCCCACAGCCTGCTCCGCCCTGGTCACGCCCACAGCCTGCTCCGCCGTGGCCACGCCCACAGCCTTCTCCGCCATGGCCACGTCCACAGCCTGTTCCACCCCGGTTCCCCGAGCTACCAGCTCCGCCCTGGAGGCTTCCCGTCCCTGCACCACCATGCCCACGTCAGCCTCCAGGGGGCCCACCCTCCCACCCCTTTGGATGTTATACGGCGCGAGGACGCGCCTTCGGAGAGGGGGAGGTTCTGTCACGTTTTCTATATGTTTAGTTATGTTCTGTGATCTTGTTTCCCCCTGACTTTGTGACTTTGGTTTAGTCCTGTTAGTTTTTCCCGCTCCTCGTTTGTGTTCGGTTTCTTCACCTGTGTTCAGTTAATTATCCCATTAGTCCCAGTTCTTTTAAGCCCTGTGTTTTCCCTCAGTGTTTGTTGGTCGTGGTCCTTGTATGGTTGTGTTTTCCCTGAAGTTCGTGGAGTTTATTTCGTTCCTGTATGTTTATAGAAGTTTATTTTGTAAATAAATCAGCTATTTTCGGAAGTCCTCTTGTCCTCGTCTTCAGCTACCTGCACACACCTGACAATTGCAGCTTTACCATGTAATGAGTTCCTGTTTATTTATTTTACAATCTATATTAGAATATTTAAAATTACATTAATCTCATGACAATATGAAATTGTTTTGTAAATACATTTATTACACATTTGAGCAGCATTAAACATTCTGGGTAAATAAACATAAATGCCATGTCAGATGCAGCTTCTGTTCCACCTTTGCAGCGTAAAGATGGATTTTGTTGATGTTGATCAAATTGTATTAACAGCTCATTGTATTCTGATTGATTTAACATTTGACATTAACAGCACAGATACATTTAATGAGGTGATTTAAAAAAAAAAATCCCTTACAAAGATAACAAAAGGGTCCCTGACAATAATTTCCAGGTGGTAAATATAGCCCCTTGATAGAAATTATATTTGTTGACCTTGTTCTCGACTACTGACTCAGATAAAAGTTAAAAAATTTTACTGCATATAGAGTTGCCAAACAACTTGGCCTTGTGTTTACAAGGACTCGACCCCTCCTCTACTTGCCACCCTGTCTTATTACATCTTATTCTTACCCTCTTTCCCACTAGCCTATAGTCCTTCAGAAACCCATCTTACTGCTACATACTACCTCACCATAAAAATCTCTTGATGACCCTCTAGTCTCTTGATAGCTCTACCCCCCATGATCTTGACTCCATCACTATTGCTCAATTCTTCTTAATCACGTCTTGCCATTGAAGACTTTAAAACCACTGCACCATCAGCAGTTCATTCGAGACATGCTATACCTGATCCATCTCCTGTACTGATCAGAATAGACTGCAGCTTTTTACTGCCCATCGTGCAACCTGCTGGCCACTCAATCCTATTTCCCATCCGCCCCAAAAGGATATCTCTCCTGACAATCTCCAATAATCACCTTCGTTTTCTTAATTTGCAAAAAGTCTCAGCATGCTAGTGCTGGTGTCCCATCCACATTCCATTTCTAAGATGCCTTTAAAAGTGATTTGCACAATATGGGCACCTTCTTGTCACTTTGGTAAGGAAGCATTCAGGTTGAGTATTACTTCCCTCTCTCCACAGTAAAGGTACTGTTTTTCTAGAACTACAGCAGTAACATTGCTTCCAGGAATGATCTTTCATGCAGAATAATCATGATATGCCAAAATCACACCTTTTAAAATCATATTTAATTTTGTTATATATTATTTTAACTGCTTTACAAAAGTTTGGGGTTCGGTCAGACTTTTTTTTTCTTGGAAGAAATTTATATTTATATTTTTAAATTTTTATTCAACAAAGACACTAAATTTAACATGACATTGTTCAAATAATAATAATAATAATAATAAATAATAATAAAACAAATACAATGCTGAACAAAGAAAATGCATCAATGCTTCCTCAAAAAAATAAGCAACTGATTCCAATACTGATATTAATAAGAAATGTTACTTGAGCACCAAATCTAAAGTCTAGAGTAAGGAACTTGTAATATTGCATTTCACAGTATTACTGTTTTTACAGTATTTTTGACCAAATAAATGTAGCCTTGGTGAACATATCATGCTTATTTCAAAAACTTTTAAAAACTTTTTTACAAACTTTTGAACAATGTTTTTTTTTTACTATTATTATTTAATTTAGTAACTCAAAACTAACTTCTTAGTTATGTATGCCATGTTCAACAACTATCAAATAAATAAAAAAAATAAAAAAACAGAAATGTACTTGCATATATTTCCTAAACGTTTATGTTGTAAATACCATTGAACTCCCTAGAGCAGTTTACCATAAACACTCAGTCATGTGTTTTACAATGAATGAAAAAATGGATGGACGTGCTGAGTGAAATGAAACTACTTACTATTCATAAGTTTATTTCAGTCATTTCATCAAACTCACTTAAACAGCAGGAGGTAATGCAGAAAAAAATGCCTCTGAGGCATTATAACTCTGTTAACAAGGGTTAACCCAAAGAGAGTCAATGAGGGACCATTCATTTTGTCATCTATCAATTCCCTATCAGGCTTAAGAATATCTATGACAGTGGGGTGGAGGTGCGTATGGGCAATATTAGTTACATGCTGAATAGGGGAAGGGTTATATATGGGGAATATATACAGAGCTCAGTCATACTAAAAATAAAAAAAGTCTCCTGAGACCTATGTGCATGCATTCCCAAGTTAAATGAGCTGATATAAATGGTCAAATGCTATAAAAAAAAATAAAAAATAAAATATTTCACCGGTTATAGGGGAGTGTACTTTGGGAAATCACAGACTAAGAGTAGAGGGAGTGTTGCTTTTCATTACCTGTGAAGCCTGGAAAATCCAATTCCAGCATTCTAAATCTCAACTGAGCCCTGCAGCGGTGTGGGCAGCAGCAAAGCATGATGGGAAATCTAAGATATAGGTTGAACACTGACATGTGCATGTACACACACACACACACACACATACACACACACACACACACACACACACACACACACACACACACACACACACACTCACAAAATTGTATGATAATGCCTCCAGGTTCTCATTATATAAGATTAGGAAAGAATCACCCCACTCATTACAAGCCTACAGGCCTCGCAGGCAAAAGAGCAATGTTTCTGAAAGCGGCCAATGCTTGCCTTGAGAGAACAAAATAAATCAAAACAAACACAAGACTTGTATTTCATGCTAGAATGCAGATGGCACAGCTTCTCTAAACTTCAACTGGGCATTGTTTCTTTTCTTTGTTGTTTTGTTTGCCTTTACCCAAGTCTGTTGTGTTCAGCAAGATCCCTCCATTTCACTTGGTCGGCAACAAGCTTGCATTTATTTCAAGGCTGTGAATGCCTAACCAGCCATCTGTAAAGAAAGAGGGGTGGGGGTGTGGAGTGAAATGGAGTCAACTAGGGGCATCATTGGAGGCACTATTGTACATTGGTTGAGGTGTGAATGCTCCCCAGCCGTCTTATCCAGGTTAAGCAGGCACGCTATTCCTGGCCAAAGGAGATGTGCTTGGAAGGCCCTAGTGGGGCTTTACTGTAGAGTGGTAAAAAAAAAAAAAAAAAAAAAACCAGGCAGACGACTGTACCACAACAAGCCACCAGCAATCCTTAGAGGAAAGTCTGAAAAGCCATTATTATGCCCAGAGTCACAGAAATACAACAGGGAGTCATAAAGAAAGAAAGAGAGAAAGATGCATGAGCGAGTTGGAAAGAAACAGAGATAAATAAAGTACCATTTTGTGGCTCATATCTGTGCTTTATTGTTTATAAAACTAACAAGATTTTTTAATTCAGTATTACAGTAATTGTGATAGTAAATTAATATGCAAAATTATCTAACAGAGTGGAGCAAAATTCTGAATTGAACAATTGTCTTACTTTCAGTTCATGAATGTGAATTTGAATTTATTAGAAAAACTACATTAGCCATGATTCTGCAAAAACATTTCCACCAACCAATTATAATATAATACATTTAAGTAAATTTAAATGTTTGTATATATAAGCATCTTTGAATCAATAGTGTTATATTCATCAGTCATTTTTATTTGATTGTCATTTGCAATGCTTTATTTGATTTTAGTTATTTTTTGTTTTAGTTTTAGTTAGTTTAGTTTAGTTTAATTTAGTTAAGTTAGTTTTAGTAAACTTTAGTTTGGGTTGGGTCCAATTCCAAGTTAGTTTCAGTAAACTTTAGTAGGGTCCAATTCTCACTATTAACTAGTTGCTTATTATCATGCATATTACTAGATATTGGCTTTATAAAGCACATGTTAATGTATTATTCTGCATGAACATATCCTACATCCCTTAATCCATACCCAATTCCTAAAACCTAAACTTAACTACCTTACTATTAATATGCAGTATTTAGGAGTTTATTGCGGCAATCAACATAGGTAATAGTTAGATAATTGTGAGAATATGACTAATCTAAAGTGTGCCCGAAATTACAATCCTGAATCATGTTTGCGATCTCAAGATTTGAGTTTAAAATACATTCTAAGTTGAATTCTCAATGCTGCACAAACATAGATCAAACATAGTTTAACTGTACCCAGATGACATATTGCATCTGCTGGAATTCTGAAGTGTGTTACCAGTGGACACTTTGTTATCAAATAAGGCCACAGAAGCTGAGGAACTGATTTGTTGATTTGTTGTTGTATAAATACTCCCTCTCAGCGCCTTTTGGACAAAAATGGCCCCACTCAAACCCATTAAAACTGCATTTTTTTTTATCCCTGCGCCATTTAACTATAAAGTTATGCAATCCTTGTTAACCCTTTGATGCACAAGCTATGCAAACTACTTCTAGTGCACAACATGGGTCTAAAAAGACCCGTATTCATTTCCTATGTCATTTCATGCATGGCTTGGCATTTTTTTGAAATCACTTTATTTCAGCATTTAATATTCCATGATCTATGCATTTATGATTTGTGAATATTCAAAATATCTAGTTTTCAATGATTTTCAATCTTGTTTCACAAATTCATATTTTAATATTTCCTAGGTCTTGTGTTAATACATCAAGTTTACACACATGGGTCAACAATGACCCTTCTATGCAAGCGTTATAAAACAAAAGAATAAAAAAACCTTTTTGTTAAAATAACCAATTTTGCAGTTATTTAGATAAAAGATCAACATTTACTGTAACACTTGAAATATGTTTATTGGCTACTTTGTCACACATAACACTCATATAACCGATAACAATGAAATTGAACTGTAGTGCAACTGTAGTGAATTGTGGTGAATGTGACTGAATGAAAAAAAACCTGACAAAATAAAATCACACGGGTACAGCGCCATCTTAAATTGCCATCTCAGTGCTTACATGTCTCACAAATGACAACTACACGTGTGTGCTCCTTGCACACGGGCCTGGTGCACTCTTTGATTGGCCCTCCTGCTGATGTCCTCCTGTGGCCGGGTGGTGGCTGCGTTTTCTTTTGTTTTTGTTTTTTTTGTTACATTTATATAGTGCTTTTGTCTGAACCCAAAGTGCTTTACAGGGAAGGGGGATCTCATCAACCACCACCAATGTGCAGCATCCACCTGGATGATGCGACCGCAGCCATGGTGCACCAGAACGCTCTCCACACACCGGCTTATTGATGGAGAGGCTCCTCGACCATGCAGCTCCTTGATGAATAGTCGTCCTGCATTGGTCACACCACCCATGTAATCAGGGTGTTGTGCAGTAAAGTTGGTGTAGGCATTGAGGGTGGCAACATCCAGCACATTGTAGTATTGGATAATTTCTAGTTTCTTAACACTGTTATCATCCACTTTTTTTCATCATGCATGGTGCTCAGGAGGACAACTGCCTTTCCCTTCTTCGACACATAGCTTACCATGGTCATGTTACCATTGAATCCAAATTCTGAGCTATGCTTCTCCCTCAATCATGCCAGGCGGTATGTCTGGCTTGTCCTGGGGAAGAGTCCACTGACAGACATAAAGGGTGACCGATAGCATTGATTTATGACAACAAATAAAAATGACGAAAAATGGAGATACAAGGTTTCCGCCCAACAGCGGCCATATATACTTTTATATATAGTAACGTTCTATTTCAACTTTTATTTTGTTGACATATCTAACGTTAGACAGAATAGTAATGTCAACAGCAAGCTAGCTAATAGTATTGGACATGTTTCTCTTTCTCACTAGTAATGGATTTCAAGGTCAAGGTAACGTTAGCCTAAGCATTTAAATATTATATCCAGTTGTCTTTCTCAAAATATCAAATGTTTTCTGTGAAAAAAAAAATATAAAATAAGACTTACATGCATGAAATATACAAATTGCAGGGTGTGTTGAGTTGTGAAAGTGTGGCAGGTGAATTGTTTTCTGCAGTAAATATGTTCCTACTATTTACAATATCAAAGGTTCCTATATGGGTCATTTTTGACCCATGTGTGTAAAATTGATGTAGAAATACAAAACTTTGTCTGTTTATAAAGTAAGAAAGGAAAAATAAACATAATGATTTGTGGAAATCAAAAACAAGATATGTAATGTATACCTGGATTAATAAATGATTAATACATTCTTCCAAAGATTCAGCAAAGAAATACTCAGCCATGATTGAAATAACATAGGGAATGAATACGGGTCATTTTCGACCCATGTTGTGCATTAGAAGAGTAGTGACACAAAAACTATTTTTATTCGAAAAGTAAGATAGGAAAAATTAAAATAAGGATTTGTAATGACCGAAAACAAGTTAATTGAGGAATACCTGGAATACTGAATGTTGAAATTAATTTCTTGCAAAGATATAGAAAATTAAAACTCAGTCGGGTTACTTTAGACCCATGTTGTGCATCAAAGGGTTAAGAGGCTTTCATTCTGTTGGCAAGGCTTCAAAATTGTTTTTTTTTACTATTTTTTATCAGATGGTGCCATTTTTTTCAGGTTTGGTCTAAAAAGCAAAAACTCGCTTTATTCCTGTTTTCTGCTTCGGCATATTCTAGAGCCAATTGGATGAATAATGTAACAATATTTGTGTGGGTGTGTTGGTATGAATGTCAGAGTGTGGTTTGTACTGTATGTGTGTAATAAAAAAAAAAGTGTGTGTGTGTGTGCTTGTAATATTTGAGACAGAAAAACTCAACTGCAAATCTAAAATCCAATCACTGTGTGCACCAGTGGAGTTTTGCTGGCATCCAGTGGGGAAAGTCTGTTACTGCGCCCAAAATCTTACTGAAAGCTCATTTTTTTTTAGATATAACCTCAAATTTGGAATACAACTTTTTTATATTTATGGATTTGATTTTCTACCCGTTTTAGAGTTCAACTTGGTTTATAAAATATATATTTTATATAAAATAATTTTCATAAATAATTTTCATAAACTTAAACCTATATGACATTTTTTGGATTGACTTATTCATTTTTTTTTTTTTACTTCAGCAATAATCTGCCAAGGGCCTTCTTTAAAATGATACCAAACTACTGATACCAAAGTCTGTGCTCCCAAGCTTCAAATTTTTTATGACAGTTTTTTTGACATGGACATTTTTGTCCTCTATGTACCTATGTGTAACTTTTTTAAATAATGCACAAGGGTTAATCAGAAGTGATAATTGTACTCTAAAGTGTGAACAAAATATCTTAATTTGTGAATTAAGGTCTTACGGGTTTGGAACGACACGAGCGTGAATAATTACTGACATAAATACATTTTTGGGGTGAATTAATATCACTGTAAAGCTGCTTTTATATCTGTATTATAATCTGTATTATATAAAGTACTATAGGCTGACATGGCTCAAACTGCACACGCTATTTGCTAATGTTAATTAATGTAAATCTGTGAACTCACATTCAATCTCCATTCTGGTATGTAATGCCCACTTTTAACCAATCAAAGGGACTTAAAACCGAGATTCAAATTGACTTTAAAAACATATTTTGTCTGTAAAATAATCCTTATGGTCATTATAAAATTCTCGCTCCTTTTAACTGTAAAGCAGATCGGGTCACACTTATATGAATACAGAGAAACAAAAATCTGGTAACCCCAGATGAAATACAATTTAAAGACCTTGAATCCTAAAAGCATGTCGTTTCTTAACCTTAATGGGGTAGTTTAAGATACATTTTTTTAAACTTGAGGAAAATTAATTTTTGTTCAATACTTTTTAATCACTTTACAGTGGCATTGTGAAGCAGCATAGCTCACAGGTAGAGCTCCAAATATTGGAGCACAGCTGTTTCAGGTCCAGGCTCATCAGCAAAAGCAGGGACCCACACCGATGTCCCAGTTTGGTGAATAACACCTCGAGACGAACTTTAATGTGTTACTCTGTTTGTCATCTCTTACAGATTTGGACAAAGAACAAACTGGGCCGCCTGGCATTCCCTGACCGCCCACACTGTTGAGAAACAGTCAAGACGTTTCAATACAGCTTAACAGGTCTGTTCCCTCATGCGTGTCTTTATTCACCAGCCACAGGCATGAACAGTGGTGTTGCAAGAAATATAGACTTTGTAACCTCTGCGGTTGTCTCTACACACTGTAAATACTTGTGTTAACACAACTTGAATATGTAAACTGTTTTCTGTTTTAGAGAGCTTGGGATTTTTTTGTTTTTTTCTGAAATTATAACAGATGATGTTTTTCTGCTGACAGTGAATAGTTGTCCCGCTTTGAAAGAAGTGAAAGGCTAACAGAAGAAAAGGGTGAAACAATATCTCCATCTGTCCATCATGTCCTGTCCAACAGGCCCCTGTGCCAGTGTGACTGTACACCACTGAGGACAACTGCTGCAGCTAATGGACATCCGCTTTTCTCACCGCTGGGTGAAGTGGGACACTAGCATCAGCAATTTTACACAGTTCTGTTGCCTCATGTAAGACTTTTTTTAAGGTGACTCAGCTACTGTTGTTCTTTAGAGCAAGAGAAACAGGAAAGGAAATGTTCAATGAGTCCATAAGTTCATGTCCTTTTCATTTCAAAGCCTATTAATCAAAACACATTAGAAGTTCATATTATATGAATGGACGGACTGACTGACTGACGGACCGTTTGATTGGTTATAAGCTTCTCAAGGAGCTCTACCGGTTTCACTTACGATATGGATGGATCACATTTGTGTCAGAGACTCCTTTCTTAATGGAACAGAATTTATGCCATACAAAAATTAATAAAATTACATTGGAACAATAATCCAGTTTTTGGGAGTGTTTGTTGAAGTGCAGTTACATTCAATTAATTGTATGTGTTTCATTCCAAATTCGTTTTAAGGTAGCCTATTCCATGCATGCTATGTGGTCACAGTAAGATGCATATAAAAGATGCAGGATTTTTATTTTTATTTTGCCACCCTAAAAAAATTAAATGCTGGGTCTCATGGACACCCCTGAAAAAATGGTCTGGCTATTCCCCTGAATACATGCCCCAGATCTTCATTTAGGCTAGATGTTGCTATTTTCAGCTCATTAAATGAATTATAAGAATAAAATAACAGACAAAACGAACCAGGGGAGGGAAGGGTGGGTATAGGCAAAAGGGAAAACATAAAAGTTAGTGACTGCAATAGAGACAAGCGATTTCAAGGCCTTATAAAGTGGCAAGGATAATACATTGCATTCTTCATAAGATGATTATGTTGTTAAATGAGACACTGCAGTCTTCTTGTAAGTACATAATCCGAGGATCTTTGACTGGAATGCAAATGCACCCGATGTCAGTGTGCTTGACACGAAGCCACAAGTACAAATTCTTCTCTTGCTCTCTAATTATTGTGCATATCCTCTCCTGCTACACCTCTGTCTGTGTTTTAACACAACAATGACTATGAAACATTATCCTAAATAGCATTTCTTTTTTCAATAGCAGGTTTTTTGAGACTGTAACTCAAACAGCTGTTGAATATTAACTTTACCGAGAAGTTACCGAGAAGTAAAAGAAAAAACATTCAACTTTTCCCTTCTCGCTCTCTTGAAAAGTTTGTCAAAAACTTTACTCTCCTAATCTCTTCATCTCTCTTCATTCTTTACTCCTCTGGGAATGTGTACCGAACTCGTCGTCAGAAACCATTCATTCTCAACGTCTGCCTCACAAGGGAGAGTTCAGTGAACATCTGGTTGCCCCAGGAGATGTCATGACGTCAACAGAGTACCTGTACAGTTCATGTTCCTCCCTGTCCTTACCTCCCTCAGCCACCCACACACACACGCACACACTCATTTGCTTTTTCTCATTTGTGATGAATACTTAATTTGTAATTAGACCCTTTAATTGAAATCGGCCTGATTTTCCAGAGTATTGTGATTCCTTTAAATTGCTTTTAAGTGTGTTTGATGAGCTGTGTATACACTCTTTAAAGGTAATGTGCTTTTCTCTATTATCACCATTCTGTATCTAGGTAATTATAAATGCTGAAACGATAGGATTCTCAAAGACTTTCTGTCACTTAATGTACTGCATAGGGTTTTAAAATTGTGTTGCTTATTAAAATACAGTAAACCACTTTAAAACAAGACACTTTTTAATAAAGTATTTTTTTGTCGGTTCCAATTCTCACTATTAGTTGCTTATTATTAGCATGCATACTACTAGGAAATTGGCTGTTTATAAGTACTTATAAAGCACATATTAATGCCATATTCTGCATCCCTTAATCCTACCCAATACCTAAACTTGATAACTACCTTAACAACTATTAATAAGCAGTAACTTAACTAGGAGTTTATTGAGGCAAAATTCACAAGTAATAGTTAGTTAATATAGTAAGAATTGTACACTAATCTAAAGTGTTGCTATATTAACAATATTATTATTAGTTATATGTTTATTCACAATGACCATTTACACACTTTAAAGTTTCAGGAGTGACAACTACATTTAAATGCGGGAGGGAGTCCCCTTTATTAATCGTTTTGTGTGTGTGGGGAACACGACTCACTCCAGAAACTGCGATGATTGACACCGTGGTAACCATAGCAACGTTCTGGCATCTCACCTGTTTGCTATCTGCTATTCTGACCAAAGAAATATTACAGTGATAAATGATGAATGTTTATATGCGTATAAAAGCCTAAATTGAATCTGTCCATTATATAACAAACGACATGAGGGTGAGTAAATGACGACATGTTTCTTTAATTTTTGGGTGAACTATCCCTTAATCACTGTTGACGGAGGTGTTGTGTTTTGTTTATTCTTAAAGGCTGCTTCACAGAAGTGCAGTGTTACATGTCCACTTATTATAAGTGTTGTTTTTTTTTTTTTTGGAGCTTGATTCATACCACGATCGAGTTTATGGAGTTTTTAAAGGGCTTGCTCTTGTTCGCAGATTTGCTTGCAAAATCTGGCAACACCAATGAATCAGGGCTCATACTGCTTTCCCACATCACACATACAGAAGAGTGATGCATCTCTCGTCGTCATTAACAACTAGTTGTAACTAGTAAAATAAAAAAAGATAACACTTTTGTATGCTCTTTTTTTAAACATTATGTTGACTTAAGTAACTTTGCAACTACTGTACATGTCAACTAACTCTCATTAGAGTATTCATACTGTCTACTTAATATCTGCTAAATCTTTATATTGATGGTCCTCCAGCAGGCATTCTACTGACTATAAGTAACTATAAGCACATTTTCTGTAGAAAGTGGAGACACTGTTGAGCTTTCTTCTCCGTGTGGTCCAGGTAAGGTCATCCAAGTTCAGTAAACAGAAAAGCTGCAGTCAGCTGACAGTTTCAACTGTTGCTCGATCAATGATCCATGCTGATTAGATTGTGGATGACCCTCTGTCTTCTGAAGAACAGGTTTATTGTCATGTAACACCATTTTTACAGTCTAATCATTACTGCTGATTAGAGCAGTTTCTGAGGGCTCATTAGGAGCCTGATTTAGCCTGATATTGGGTTGATGCATTTTTCAACCACTGCCCCATAAAGCATTAACTGACTGTCCAATATTTGGTTTGTTGGAGTTGTTTATATGGTAACACTTTACAATAAGGTTCATTAGTTAACTACATTTGTAAATGTGAGGTAAGAATGAACAATACTTCTACAGCATTTATAAATCTTAGTTAAAACCCTTGAAGAAATGCTGTGCTTATTGACGTTAGGAATACAGTTAGCATATAATGTTACCATCTATATTTACACAAGGCACACATACACTGCATATCCAATCTGCCGCCTTTTCAAACAGTAACGTATTTTCCGCTGTCGCAAACCTCAACTGTGTGCATGCGTCAGTTGAACCAGGTTAAGAATCATAGGCTTAAATGTTTCCCGGCTTGACTGTTAAAAGTAGAAGATTGGCTTTCCAGTGGGAGGAGCGGGACATGTGCATACAACCGCCATCTTTGGTGTTACTGGTTTTCCCTATATAGTTGTATTGAGGATTGAGTAAGTGGCATGTCTCTATATAAATTGTCTCTGGTAATAAGCATGCTAATACGCTACTAGTTAATAGTTAGAACTGGAACTTTAACTAAAGTGTTACCAATATTTTTTTTTATGAAATCTGAGAGGTTTCTGAACTAGCCTTTTGCCAGCCAGAATTTCTGAACCAGCCAGAGGTTTGGAAGGACATGAGGGTGAGTAATTAATGACAGAATTTTTATTTTTTGGTGAACTAACCCTTTAAAGACTACTTTAAAGACTACAGTGAAACTACTGGTCTAGCCTGGCATGCATTACAGCATTTTTATTCATTTTCACTGATGCGTGTGAACGGGGATCATTTTGACAACGTTGTCATCTGTACACGAGAGAAACTCAAAGGAAAAACTTTTCAATTTTTAGTACATTGTTGTCATGTAAACATATCCTTAGTCATATTGGTGTTGACTTGTATTTTTCCCGGGTGCAAGAATTCAAAGAGTAAAGTGAGTAACTTTCGGTTTTCTAGTGAAGGATACCACAATCTGTAGACAGTGGCTGAAAATCGTCGATTTCACATTTTAAATCTTTACAGATGTATTATTGAATTTCAAATGTAATTCATTTTTCCAGTGCTAGGTATTAAATATTTGGACACAGAAATTGTGAATAAGCCAGATCAAGATAAATGGTGGCCATTCATGAGTCATTCACAAGTGCTGAAGTTGGTTTCTCATGGTAGACAGTTTGTAGAACAGGTGGCAGCTTGGCTGGACATATGAGAGAGTGGGAAATCCTTCCTGTGAAGGCACGGATGGGGGGAATCCTTTATTTTGGCAGGATTTATAGAATAACAACTGTCTACCTCTGCACAGGAGGAGGACATGTGATGAAAATTAAAGGAATGTCTGACAAAAGTCAATCAGAAAACCCTGGACATAACAATAAAAAAATTACATTTATATTATATTATATTATATTATATTTGTTTAGAAAATTAACCATTACATTAACTAATGCTTTAAGTTGTTATCTTACACAAAATTGTAATTGAGTTAATACTTTTACAGTATGTATATATATATATATATATATATATATATATAAATACTTGCATTTTAAAGGGGCTATGTGTAGGTTTTTTCTTAAAAAAATCTTTAAGATAGAGTATTCATTTGTACCAGAGCCAGCTTCAAACTGCGCTCAGCAGGGGGGCATTTATATTCGATGGGTGGGCACTAGGTATGGGGACTTTTTTTCGGATATCAGATATCCTATATTTATTATTGCTACTGCCTTTTCTGTTAGCTATTACCATGAAGTGATGCAACCCATACAATAAACACATAAACCATTACACATTGTTGCAAGACGTGCAACTCTTAAGAAATTTGATTAAATAAGGGTTAAATAGGCCTATAAAAAAATTGCAAGACCGACTCTGACCACAGCTTTATTATAAACAAAGCTAACGAACATGCACACAGTCTCTCACTGACAGGATAGTAGTTTAACTGCTATCTCACTGGCGGAAGAGAGAAAAAAAAGCTACACATCTTTATTCTGCTTTGCAACATAAGCGTTTACAGTAGCCTACTATTAAAAAAGCATCATGTAGTTACCTTTATCAAAACAGTTTATCAGTTTTCATCTGTTTGCTTTGTTTTGAATGCAGCCAGGAATCTCGCGCCAACTGAAAGTCATTTCATTCATGTATTAACATGCAAGTGATTGAGGGGGGCGGCAGGGGGGTTTCCTCACAGCTCCACACTGTGGTTTTATGTTGGCTTTATTATATTTTCAGCTAAATGAGCAGTTTGTAGACATATATTTTTATTATTTCTCACTGAAATGTGAATTAAATTAAACTGATATTATTTTGTAAATTATATCATAATTCAATTTGGGGGGGCATAAAATACATTTGGGGGGGGGCATTGCCCCCTAATGCCCCCCCATACCGCCGGCACTGATTTGTACATTCATGAGCCAACCATAATGTAATAGAAAGAATGACACCTTGACTGTCCACCACGGTTGTCTCTATCAGCCTGTAGGCTCAATTGACCTATGGCTAAGCCACGCCCCCAAACACGATGAGCCAATCACTGTGCGCATAGCTATCCCATACAATCGGACATTCTCTGCTTCCTCGTCCAGCATTGCAGTTAGTCAGTTTTCATTCGTTTTTATGTTTTTTCTTGTCATTTTAAGTTTAACCCTCTGAGGTCTAAGTGGTTTTTGGGGTCTTCAGAGGGTTAAAATGGTCAAACGGTGTGCATGTGTAACGGTCACCAGATGGAGTGCCCTTGAGAGCCACCAGAGGGCACTCCAGATAAGACTATTATCACTGACAAACTACATTTCCCATAACTCACTGCCCGGACTTACCATCACAGATCACATTCACCTGTACCTCATTCACTGATTGCATTCACCTGTGTCTCATCCTGTTAGTCTGTCTATTTATACCAGGTTCATTCATTCACTCACCGCAAAGTCTTGTTTTAGTGTCACACTACAATTCTGAGCATTCTCCCCATTTTCTTGTCTCTTGGTCTTTTTGGATTTCTTGCCTGTTTTGGATTACTCTTTTGCCTCTGACCCCTGCCTGCTTTGTGTTTTTGTTTGTACGGACTGCCTGCCTGTGTTTGACCTTGCCTGTTTTGGATTACCCCTTAATAAAACTGCATTTGGATTCTCCACCTTCGTGTCTCGGAGCAGTTTCGTGACAGAAGACTTCGCCTCATATGGATCCAGCAGTTGTCAACAACCAGGCCCTGAGGAAGTTCCTTTCTTCGGTGTTCCAAGATGGCCAGCCTATTGAGAGGTATGCAAGGGACTTTTTGTCTTGCTGTCATCTGGGAACGTTAAATGACACCCAGCTCATGGAGCTGTTTTTGAGTGGGCTGGATGATGACGTTGCTCAATTGATGCCGGAGGACTATACCGGTTGGACCCTAGAAGGGTATGTCGACCTAGCCCAGAGCTTCACGTCAGCCACGTCCAGCCAGAGCTTCACGTCAGCCACGTCCAGCCAGAGCTTCACGTCAGCCACGTCCAGCCAGAGCTTCACGTCAGCCACGTCCAGCCAGTGCTTCACGTCTGCCACGTCCAGCCAGAGACCGTCCAGCCAGAGACCGTCCAGCCAGAGACCGTCCAGCCAGTGTCTACGGACAAGATGGCCACCTCCGAGCCAGTGTCTACGGACAAGATGGCCGCCTCCGAGCCAGTGTCTACGGACAAGATGGCCGCCTCCGAGCCAGTGTCTACGGACATGATGGCCGCCTCCGAGCCAGTGTCTACGGACAAGATGGCCGCCTCCGAGCCAGTGTCTACGGACAAGATGACCACCTTCGAGCCAGTGTCTACGGACAAGATGGCCGATCCAGAGTCTGTTCACGTCACTTCCTCCGAGCCAGTGTCTACGGATAAGATGGTTGAACCAGAGACTGTTCACGTCACTTCTGCCGAGCCAGAGACTGTTCAAGTCACGTCTGCCGATCCAGAGACTGTTCAAGTCACGTCTGCCGATCCAGAGACTGTTCAAGTCACGTCTGCCGATCCAGAGACTGTTCAAGTCACGTCTGCCGATCCAGCGACTGTTCAAGTCACGTCTGCCGATCCAGAGACTGTTCACGTCACGTCTACCGATCCAGAGACTGTTCAAGTCACGTCTGCCGATCCAGAGACTGTTCAAGTCACGCCTGCCGATCCAGAGACTGTTCAAGTCACGCCTGCCGATCCAGAGACTGTTCAAGTCACGCCTGAACCTGAACGCTCAGCGGAGCCGGTATCTGCTCTTGAACCAATGTTTGTTTCTGTGTTTGTGTCTGTCCTTGTGGCCGTTACTGTTCTGGTGTCTGTTCCTGAGCCAGAGCCAGTGTCTGTTCCTGAGCTGGCGTCTGTTCCTGAACCCATTTTTGTTTCTGTGTTTGTGTCTGTCCTTGTGTTTGTTCCTGCGCCGGGTTCTGTTCCTGTGCCGTGGCCGCCCGAGGGCTCTTCACCGCCCTGGCCGCCCGATGGGTCGTCTGCTTCGCCCTGGCCGCCCGATGGGTCGCCTGCTTCGCCCTGGCCGCCTGAACTGCCTGCTCCTCCCTGGTTGCCTGAACTGCCTGCTCCTCCCTGGTTGCCTGCACTGCCTGCTTCTCCCTGGTTGCCTGCACAACCTGCTCCGCCCTGGTCGCCTGCACATCCTGCTCCACCCTGGCCTTCCGTCCTGACGCAGTCTCCAGGTCCTCTTCATCTCCACGGGCCTGGCCCTCCATCCCACCCCCGGGTCCGCCTCCGCTCCACCTCCCTCCTGGACAATTTGAGGAGCGTCTGGAATCCGCTCCTTAAAGGGGGGGCTATGTAACGGTCACCAGCTGGAGTGCCCGTGAGAGCCACCAGAGGGCACTCCAGATAAGACTATTATCACTGACAAACTACATTTCCCATAACTCACTGCCCGGACTTACCATCACTGATCACATTCACCTGTACCTCATTCACTGATTGCATTCACCTGTGTCTCATCCTGTTAGTCTGTCTATTTATACCAGGTTCATTCATTCACTCACCGCGAAGTCTTGTTTTAGTGTCACACTGCAATTCTGAGCATTCTCCCCGTTTTCTTGTCTCTTGGTCTTTTTGGATTTCTTGCCTGTTTTGGATTACTCTTTTGCTCATGACCCCTGCCTGCTTTGTGTGTTTGTTTGTACGGACTGCCTGCCTGTGTTTGACCTTGCCTGTTTTGGATTACCCCTTAATAAAACTGCATTTGGATTCTCCACCTTCATGTCTCGGAGCAGTTTCGTGACAGCATGGAGTACATGCAACTCCTACACTAGGTATCCCGAGAGGCTGGGCGACGGTGTGTATGTTTTACCCTTTCCCAAGCCACATCACAACCGAGATAATTGTCTGGATTAAGTTATGGTAGACCACAACACCAACTAAACGTGGATAAATTAAACAAGGATGTCTACATCTGTTCTAAGATAAGTCAACAACGTATTTGAAAGTTATCTTTTACATCTCTAACGTAACGTTATCCTAACATCAGAAAATGTTAACGTTAGCTTCTAGCTGCGTTGTACATCATGTCACTTAGCTTCATTAACATATCTGCAAATAACCGAGATAACATATGTTAGCAATGTTGTGCTGAATGATTCATGTAAATACTGTAGCACCAAACTAACGGAGATGTACTCTTGGTAAAGATGGTAAAAAGGCTTGTCCTGGAAACGTATGCTACTTAGACCTGTACATATTTAATTTGATCATGAACCATTAATTACAAATTAAAGCACAACATTTTAGACAACTTTCTACCAAAAAAAAAAAAAAAAAAAAAAAAAAATATATATATATATATATAAAATCTTTCTGTCTCCAAAAATCATCAATTGCCTCCTGTGAAATGTCTCCTGCTGTGACAGCTGCCATAGCGCCTGTCGCCGAATGTTGACTGTTTGTCCGAGTGAGTGGAGGGGGCGTGGCTTAGCCACAGGTCAATTGTGTTTGGAGTCCGAATTGGGTCCACCAAGGGTCCGAATTGGCGCGAAAATTCACAAAATGTGACGTCATGCGTGTTCTCGTCTACTTGGGCTTACATCCGTACGGCAGCCATTAGTAAGCAGCGGCAATCGCTAGCAGTAGTTTTTCAAATGGACTCTGCGGACAGAAAGAAGCGACCTGCCTCCAGCACAATCCAGACACCCACGGAAACTCCTCGTACAAAAAAAAAAAAAAAAAAAAAGCCTTATCTAGTGCGGCCAACGAGCGTGCGCACCGAGAACGAGCATGAGACTGGCTGCATTATCTCTAGCGGCCACTGGTGTCAGTAATGGTTAGACATTTCAGAACTTACGTAATGCTCCTTTAATATCATGTAAAAACTAAACTCTAAAAGAGTAACAATGATTTTTTTTTTTTTTTGTTAAAGTTAGAGCTTCAACTCTTAGACCAGCATAAGGCTAGGCAATAATAATACATAGTAGTTGTTTAAACTTTAAAGATCAATATTCAGTGTTTCATTTCCACTTTTCTACTCATGCGATTCTGATGATTTTCTACGTTTTCTGTGATGTTTCTACTTTGATTTCTTGATAAACATTTTTCTAAATGCGGAACTATATTTCAAAAATGTCATGCTGCACTTTATGCATGCCTCAGCACAAGAGAATGAACTCTTTTTTCACACAATAAAATTTGCCACACTTTAGAGAGAAGCTCTAGATTTAGGGACACATCAGGCAGAATATGTGAGGTTTGCTGGTATGTTCATAATGAGTTTTTAGACATTCCAGCTTTCACAAATAATTAATGATAAATCAGTAAGAAGATATGGGGATGATGCATGACAGATAATTTATTTTCCTGTTTTTTTTCAGCTAATCAGAAATTATAGCATTCTCTCTCCAAAAGTGGGTCTTCATACACTTATAAAATAACACAGTGGAGTTAATTAGAAGCCCTGAGAAACGAAAGACTCTTCATCTTTTCACGATCACTTCTTACTTCACTTACTTTAAAGTTTACTTGCCTCTATCTGTCTTCCTACACACACATGCACACTGACAGGACTGAATCTGGTGTGGGGAGATGGCCTCGGGCATTCATTTCCCTGAGCCAGCATCCTGCCACTGCAAACCAATTTGTTGCGATTATATTTTTATCAGAGTTGATTTTTAAATTAGTGCTTGATGTGTGATGGGGAGCACAACAGTAAAATATGTGTGTAAATGTTTGTGTGACACAGGCACAGAAGGGCACGAAGAGCGAGAAATTTATTCAAAAAAGACAGCACCAAAGCTCGCTTCTTCCTTATCGGCAACATCTGGCAGTGTAGCACATTAAAGATTTCAGCACACTATGAGCTGGTTCCAGGCTCAAGGGAATTTCTCACTTCTGTGCCAAATTAAGACATTGGACAAAGAAATGGCAGTTTAGGAAATGTTAACTTTCCTCATGCATCGCCAAATTTGTTTGTTTTTCCTTAAGTAGAAAACTTTGCTGATAAAATGTTTATCCTCTGGCAGTCAGATTTTCACCATCAACATGATAGGCAGGAAAATACATAAAACACGTGTATCATCTATAATTTTAAGTTTAGCATAACCACAGGGGACAAAACTAGTTCATAAACAAGAATGTGTCATCCACACCAACGAGAGTGCTGGTAGTATTTTCTCATTACCTCTCATTCCTGTGTATACTTCTTTGTAAGTATTTCATTAAGGTTTTCTTTTTTCTTTTTTTCTTTTTTCTGTGCTCTGTGGTATGAAGTGTAGCATAACCTCAGGCATGCCAGAGTCCCCACTGTCATAGGCTCTATTATAGTTCAGATGGATCTCCCAACTCTGTCAAAAGGGCCATTATTATCCAGAAGTGTTGTGTTAGTCCTATACGAGGAAAAAGAAAACCAGCACTCCGTTCTGCCCTGGTTTCTCCTGTTCCTGTTATGTAAACTGTAATGGCCTTACCGTTGGTCCATGCTGGTTTATGCTGGTTAGTACTGATACACAGTATTGCTGGTGGACCAACATTGTAATCTGCAATTTGTGATCTGAGTAAAGTAAAAAGTAACTGTTTTATTCAAGAGACAACAATAAACATCAGTAGTATGGGTAACTACAACTAAATAGTGCAAAATTGAAAGAGTTGCTCTCTTTTGGTACTTTCATGCACATTTGGGTAACTTTTATGTGTTAAAATCCAGTCAACAGCTACTGACACCAAAGAAATTGTAAACTTTCTAAAATGAATAAATGTAAAATGAATGGCATTGCAGTCAGGAGCATGACATACTGTAGACAAAAGTGAAGTAAATAAGCAAACCGGCATCCCAAGCTGGTAATAGTGTGCAACACATACTGTACCTTATGCTGGTGACCATGCTGATTCCCAGCCGAAGGAACTCCACATTGCGTCTGAAGTCAATGCTATGTGGAACACCGCGTTATTGCGTCTGAAGCACGTGTGCAACTATTCCAATCCTGAATGATGCCACGTCACCCAGGGACAGCATACTGCAGAAGCTATAAAGAATACTCGGAACAAAGCAGCAATAGCTTCTGTGTTTTCAGCAAGTGCTCTGTGATGCTGTTTGTCTTACTTGGTGTTTGTTTGTCCCGTAAGGCCCATAACTTGTAGATATCATGGCGATGAAGAAGCAGTTTAGATCGTGATCTGTGTGTAAGCTGAACAAAAAGAGAGTGTTGCTTCTCCACCCCCATTCAACAAGCTTGGGTTACACACACATTTTTTAAACCTCATATAGTATACACAACTTCCTACAACAATTGGTAAGAACGAACTGTGAAAAATATAGCCAAATTTAAGGGTTTGTAGTGTACCTCTCCAGTTATACAGAAATAACTTATAGAGGTCTCTTAGTATTGATATAATTTCTATCGCTCTCAAACTGTCTCTGCCGGTCTCATATTAAAGGTAATTCAACTTTATCTGGTCTCGATCATGACTTACCTGACCCTGAGACCACCTTACTAGGAAGTTAACAACTGAGCCATCTTAAGTCCTCAGGAATACCTTACTCCAAATCCAACAATAAACAGCAGGGAGTGACTGTAATCTTGTTTTGGATATTCCAATAAAACCTCACAATGAACTTTAAACAATCCTCCTATTATCTGTGTTTTCAGGGCATTTTAAAAAGTATTCATCTTAGAGGATTTATAGAATGAGAACATGGTAACCTGCTGAAGGGTGAAAAGTGTCTCAATCGCTCTCCTCTCACTCTTTGCCACAATGATAAATTTCATTCTCTTATTTAGCTGGGGCTGGAGAGGATGAGGAGCGATATCACTTTCCCCAACTGCATCTCCTAAAACTGTGACATTTCAGTCTCTCTCACTTCCTCTCCCTCTATTCCCACGAGCCAAATTTGCAAAATTGGGACATCCAGGATTTTTTTTTTTTTACCACACTCTTTCCCTTTGTAGTGTACTTTTATTCATCCATCAAAAAACCTCTTGTGCTCTCCCAGAGGAGTCTCCCACCCCAGTAATGTAAATTGGGATTTGTTTTCTTTTTTATGAAATACATTTAAAATCCAAGCCAACCTCATTGGCCCTCCCCTCCCCTCCCACACAGCCTCTCCGCAACGTCTCTCTTCTTCTCATTTTATCAGACGGACAGGTTTATCTGTTAGGTGATTGGAGGCAGATGGAGGGAGATAAAGAGGAGAGACCAGATTAGGTCAAGGGTAAAGGAGTAGTGTCTCTGTTTAAAATAACCTCTGTCCGGCTCACTGTTGTAAAAGAACATCATTGCTGTATCTCAGTCAGTCTTCAGCTTTAAATCAATTGCTCCTCACAATTAATTTAATTTACCAACTTAATATAAAAACATATTTAAAATAGTTTACCACCCTTTTGCTTAACACTTTGCATTTTTACTGATTATTGAGTCATTTATGGGGTTATTTGGGACAAAACTGGCTAAATCTATGCATCAACAAATTCTTTTTGAATCATTTGGATAAATCAGATAATTTCAAAATAATTTATTTTTATTTACATCTACTGAATTGTCTTGTCAACAGCACAACATATCACGTACTAAGTTACTGTCTGAGTGAATGTTTGGAACAGTAAGTGATAATGTAATGTAATAATTTTGATACAATATAGAGGCAATTTGTATTAAGAACATTCTAGTGATTATAAATTCATTTTTAAGATGGAAATGTTGCCATGTTTAAAAAAAAAAGAAAAAGAAATGCAAGAATCACTGCATTTTATCGGACAGTAGGATAACTTGCAACCACAGCTTGATGCAGTGCAACTTTTTTGAGCCTGTTTGTGTGTTGTTGTTTTATGGTAATTGCATTTAGTCCATTTTATCCTGTAATTTATAAGTGATTCACAAAGGCTAAGTAGACTTTTTGGTTCGCAAAATAAACTGCTTCAATTATTCACAGTAGGAAGTAGAAGTTGAGAAGCGAATCTCCACTGATCTCCATGAAATCTGCATAACTCAAACAAACAAAACAGTCTTTCTCCCACCTCATCTCACATCCATATAGGACCAATGCTGTCAGTCTAGATTGGCCTATGCAGCAGCAGCAACAAACACACACATACACACACACACACACACACACACACACACACACACACAAACAAACAAAGTACCGTATTGTTCTGAATTTAAGACTATGTTTCTTTCTTGGAAATACATCTAAAAAAATTAGCCAATCTTATATTCAGGGCCAATAATACACCCGCAACAATGGGGAGTGCCAAAAACATGTAAAACAACTGTTTTCCCAAGAATTGATAAACGCAGCGGAGTCATCAAACAACTCTCATTAAGCAGCCCTCTGACTTCAGGGAGAAACAGCTGTCTTTTCAGCGCTATGTGATCGGACTAAGAAAAAACATTCATATACCCTGGATCAGATAGGTAATTTAGATAGAACACCTGTGTTTTTTGACATGCCAGCATCTGTCACTGTAAATAAAAATGAGAACTTCAGGTTATTTTTATGGTAGCTATAAAGTGTTTATTTCTGAATCTGATTATTGTTGGTACACTTTACCAGTATCTTACCAGTAAAATAAAAAATGTAAATATGTATTTGTAATTGTATATGTATTGTATTGTATTTAATAAATATTTTGTCTTCAAAAAAACTTTTTTCCAAACAGGTACATTTTGAAAGAGGGGGGGAGGGGGAGGGGGGGGGGGGTCATCTTTTATTCAGGGTCGTCTTATATTCGGAACAATACGGTAATGCTGTGTCAAGAAAACAATGCTTCATTTCTGGTCAGCTAAAGTGCTCTATCCTGTGTTAAGACACTTCTCAGTACATTGTAAGGTAGCACTGTCACATATGAAATTCTTATGCCAGGCAGAAAGAAAGAACAGGACATTTTCACGTCAATATGCTCAAGGACTGGACCTCCAAATAGCTAACAGAAGAACTATGGATCTTTCCTCGAAGAAGATGACTGTGAGCAGTTGTTTTTCTCTGTAAGTGCAGGTATTTTATTGGTGAAGAGCTTGACACTCAAATAGGCCTTAGATTCCTGGAGGTGTCTGTTGGGTAATTACTCTATTTTCAAGACATACCACCAAGCCCTCCAGTAGTTACATAACATGGTTGACACAAATGTCAGTGTAACTAGGCTGCCACCTGTTACTAGCCTATAACCTACACCTGTTATTAACATTATTCTCTGTGCTGTCAGCCTGCCGTTTACTCCTGATACTGACATGTGCTTCAGATAATTCTGCAGAGATTGGATTTTGCATTAACCCGGAACATCAACCAGGAATAACAGGTGTAAATAGGGTCATTAATACTCATGTTCGGATACTTTCAGAAGCCAGTTATTTTAATGTCAAACAAACTCACAAGTAAGTAACGGGATATAGCAATAAATAAAGCCAAACTCTTGGAAAGACTGAAATCGAACTTTACTATATTATAACTTGATTTAAAAAAAAAAAAAAAAATGAATTTTAAAATATTTGCATTCACTGAAAGGCTTCCGGGAAAGCCAGGAAACCACATTCATCACATTTATTCACAATATGCACACATTCACCAAATGTTTCAGGAATACCCAGCTGACTATACTATAGATGCAGAAGCAACGAGAAAGAAAGAAAGGGAGGATAAGTGAAGAAGCAAGTGAACAGAGAATAGGCAGTGACAAACAAACATATATTTATGTCGCCTTGGCTCTCTCTCTCTCTCTCTCTCTCTCTCTCTCTCTCTCTCTCTCTCTCTCTCTCTCTCTCTCTCTCTCTCTCTCTCTCTCTCTCTCTCTCTCTCTACTCAAACAATAGGACCTTCTATTAAATAATTCAAATGGGAGCTCAAAGATGCCAGTCAAAAATACTACTGCCATAAAAGGCATGTGTATAGCTGCAGCCGCATGGTATCCATGGTGAACAGGGGCATTAATCTTGCTGTTCTCCAGAGAACTGTTTTAGCAAGTCTTCTGTTTATATTTGTTTCTTTGGTTCATTTTTTCCCCTCTGTGAAATACATGCTGCCTGGCTGGGGGTGGAAGCAGAAAGAGAAGGCAGCTCCATCTATTACCATTTGAATAATGTCTTTTTATGCTTCTCAAGGTGAACAACTCTTAAATCTAGGTTGGTGAGCTTGTAACAAGTCCTTGTTGGGGGTCTGAAAGGGGTTTAAATTATAGAATTGTATGAGTGCAAAGCATGTTCCCCACTTCATTCAAACAACATTGTTGTAGATCTTAGAGAAAACCTTTTTTTCTTTTTCTTTGCTCATTCATTGTTATAATAGGGACTTATAAACACATTTAAACATGGGAGTTAATTGGAAATTAGGGCTATATATACACAGGTTAACTGAGGAAAACAAGGCACAGGTGGGGACTTATCAATCAACTAGTGAATCACCATGACAACAAATACAAACATACTTAGAAACCAAGGAAAACGAAAGGAAAAACAGAAAACAACAAGAACCAAAGTCCATGAAACATTAAACTGAAACAGGACTGCACATTACAGGGGTCAGTAAGGGTAAATGAAGGGTAAACTACCTTTCATTCACCTGTGACGCTTTAAATTTATCAAAAGTGACAAACTCACATATGTCAAACCACATGGGAGCTGTTACTTTGCTAATATTCGGTATGCCTGTGCCATGCAAACATTGTCATTGTCACCGTCAAAATTACATACATATCTTAATGCACCGTGTTCCTTTTTGTTTTTTTGTTTTCCAAGGTTGCTGTGAGACAAGCCACCCCGTGTGCTATGAATATAAATGTAAAATGGGAACCCGCTCCATCAGTGAACTATCAGAGAGCTCCCACCCCACACATCCGAACCTTATCTGTACATTCCACTGCATATGGATTTGCTTACTGGCATCCCTCCTGTCAACCACTGCAGGACAACACAATAAGCTGCAGAGATTAAGCAGTAATGGAATAATTGTGCCCCAAATCAGGAAACTAATCAGAAGGAACAGCTAAATTATACAACCGCATTCGCTCTCCAAATTTTCAAGTAACGATGAATGTACTTAAATTAAATCTGTGTTTATAGAACAGAACTATGTTGTGATGCAAGACAGATGTCAATTCACTGTTTAAAGCATTGGGGTTGGTAAGATTTACCAAAAGCATTTATTTGATCAAAAATAGAGTACAAACATTAATATGGCAAAAAAAGTATTACAATAAAAGTAAAAAAAAACTTTTCTGTTTTAATATAGTAGTATTTTAAAATATAATTAATTTCTGTGATGGCATAGTTCAATTTTCAGCATAGTCATAGATGTGTTATACTTAGCAGCGGTGTGTTATCAAGAAATAACAGACCGCATTCTACAATTCAACCAAGCCATGTAATATATATATATATATATATATATATATATATATATATTGATACAGCTTGATGTATATACTGTAAGCTACCTTGCAATTACCTGAAGTGAAAAATGGTTCAAATCACATTGTGTGTAATTTTATTGTAAAAAAAAAAAATTGTCAAATTTATGTTTTTTGGAAGTAAATACTATATGAATTGCCTAATTTATGATGAAAAATGGTAAACATACATTCTCAGTGTTACGGTAACGTGGTTTACTAGGAATACGATGAGGAACTGGCAGGAATTTATTAGAACAAAACTCAGGAGCCACAACACACATTATACTTCAACACGAACGGACCAAGAGTAAAAGAACTGAGGGAAACTAAATACAGAGACTGATGAGTATAATGAATAGGAGACAGGTGACACGGATGAAGATAATTAACTAAGCACAGGTGAAACAACTGGAGACAAACGAAGGAGCAGGAAAACTGAACAGGACTAAACCAAAACACTCGAAAAAAGGGGGAAACACAGCGTCACACTGTTACTCAGAAGTCCCCGAATATTACAGCAGTATAATTATATTTTATTTAAATAATTATTTTCTTCTCATTTTTGTTATCGGTAATGCATGATGTTTTGCATTACATTTTTATATAATTTAGTTAAAGTGGAGTTATAAGCTGCAAAATATACAGCCACTGGTACGCAATCTTTTAATACTGGAAACACTGTCACTTTATTTTTTTACAGTGATTTTTTTTAGCAATCAGTTTAGCAATCAGTGCTTCCTGATTTTTTTTTATTTTTTTTTATTTTTTTACACTGAGGTAGACTTTATTAACCCCCATTATGCCCAACATCTCAGTTTGACATTACTGATAACACAACAACATTAACATAAATTAAACATCTCTGGAAATATTGCATTTAAAATAAAAAGACTATATTACTGTATAACATCGATACAGCTTGACAGCATGAGCTCACAACAACAGCATTAATCGTAGCAAAACATAACATGCTCTTTAATCAAACGCAAATACTGTCACCTAATGCTTTGTTGTTATGTAATGTTGCAATAAGTGTTTGATAGTCTTGTGAAATGCTGTACTTTCAGAAATCTATGTGTTTCATCTTGACTACCATTCTCCATTAGCTTTTAAGAACAAATGTTTATTGCAAAAACACGATGATTTCTCAACTGACACAACTAACAATTTGCTGCTCAACAATCATTGTAGCATCGGAAGCTCTCTTGAGTTTGAAGTTTCATGAACCGATTTTCAGGGTCATTGTTTGCCTATCAATGTTTGCAAGAACTGCATTTTGTGTGTGTGTGTGTGTGTGTGTGTGTGTGTGTGTGTGTGTGTGTGTGTGTGTGTGTGTGTGTGTGTGTGTGTGTGTGTGTGTGTGTGTGTGTGTGTGTGTGTGTGAACATGCAAACACTGTATATGTGGATAATGTGGGCACCTCCTCAGTTGTTGAATACATCTTTCAGAAAGACTGTTGAAGCAGCATGATCCTAATGAAATCTTAAGCTCGTTGTGCCCTCGGAGCAGCCCACCTCAAATCTTCATCATCATCATCATCATGATCATCATCATCTTAATCAAAAGAAACTTCAGCAACCTTAGAAAGTACTGTTTTTAGCTGTCTTGGTGTTGCCCTTTTAACTTTAGTCTACATGTATACATTTATTGAAATGTCACTTACAGTATACCAGTACAAGGACATGTAGTTATGCTGAAATAAATGACACATCTGCAATTTCAGTCATGATGTCTCAGTTAATAGATATACAAGTCTTAATTTGTAGAGTGAGTGAGGTGTGCAAGCGATCAAAAGCACATCAACTCCTGGGGAAAATAACACAATTTTAATCTCTATTTGTGTGTAATTAGACAGGTTAATGAGTGTCTGATTGTTAGAACTAAACAAAAATGATGAAGTATCATCAAACATTATGTGAAGTGAAGGGATGTAGTACTTTGGCAGCAAAAAAAAAAAAAAAGGTCTTATGGTCTTTAATCATACTGTGTTTCCTCTAGGGTTGTCAATGAATTTAAATTTGTATATGATTTTGCTGAAAAAATCTCAACTACTTACATTTAGCCACATTATTTGTGGCTACTCTCAGCAAATGTACATTACATTTACAGGGATGCAAAAAAGCAATCATGTTGCAGCAACATTTTGCATTAAAATCCTTAATTAAAGGACATTTTAGTTTTATGGACAGAATGTTTAAATAGACATGAGGGGAGTTAGAAACTGAAAATATGAGCTTGTTCCTCTGGAACCTATACAGTAGTAAAACTCAATTTACAGCTGGAGGTTACACAGCGTCTGGTTACAGGTGTAGAGATCTTTTGCGTAACCATCAAGAATAGCCAGAACTAGTGTATAATTAAAAGTTACCTGAAGCGCTACTGTTAGTAGACGTAAGTGCATGTACTGTAAAATGAAGTGCAACCAATTAAATAGATCTGAAAATGTACATACTTCAAAAATCCATTTATAAGGTTGACCACCTGCCTAGTCTTAACGATTAACTAATTGGCTTTGTGCATGTACTGAAACTATAAAGAAATAAGGCAATGTATGGCTTGGATATCAATGCTGGTAACTGTTCAGCAAAGAGGAAAAAATCTAGCAACTATGTTGTTGATGTGGTTCAAAATATATATAGTTGCTAGATTTTTCCTCTCTGCTGAGCAGTTACCAGCATTGATATCTAAGCCATAAATTGCCTTATTTCTTTATAGTTTCAGAATACGCACAAAGCCAATTAGTTAATCGTTAAGACTAGGCAGGTGGTAGAGAATTACAGGATAATAATGTGCCTTGGGCACTCTGGTGCACCACGATGCAAAAGGCCTCATAGCTACAGGGCATGGATTGTCTGCTTAATTGCACTGTTGAGCAGGGGGCAAACAGAGGAGTGTATGGGAACAGATAGGTATTCCACACACTTGTCATGTGATCACTTTTAATCTAAAATACATTTCCAAGGCTTTTATGTATGTAGTAGCTGATAAAAAAATGGACACATTCTGTGCTTGGTTTGACTACTGCATTGTATCGCTATGTAAGTCAGCTGTAGAAAATGAGCAATGTTAATGTCTGACAATATAATTTAAGGCATTACATGAAACATTTGTGACATGCTGAGTCGGGCCTCGAAAACAACAAACAAGTGCAATTGCTTATTTGATTAAATGGACTAACTTGATCAAACTGTGATGTAAACACAATAAATATCACTGAAGTAATTATGGAGAGACAAGTTGAAAACAAGGAATGGTAAAAAATTGTCAAAGAAGCCAGAGTTCTTTTAAAGCAAGAACTAATATCAAAGTAGAAGGACAAAGTGTTTTTATTTCCTCAAAACCCACAAATCATTAAAAAAAGATAACCTCACCTCCAGGATGTTTACAAACACAGTCTGCCAATCCTGATTTTAATGAACAAACAACAAACGGACAGACTGAACTGAAGAATGATGAGCCGCCTGCCTTGTACTTTTAGAGTTTGATTAGGAACGAGTATGACAAAAAAAATTATAAAAAAAATAAAACAGAGTTTGCTTTGAAGTTTGAAATTTCCTTTGGTTTTCCACATAGTTGTCATTTATGAAGCTGAATAATTAAATAAATATATGAAAACTTGTTTGGCAAATATAATATCTCTTTAGGAGCAGAGGAGGGAAAGAGGATGAAAGCGAGTTTGTTCTTTAAAGTCAGAGGAGAACCTTTTACAAATCACAATCTTTCACTGGAGACTCACAGCAGTTAACTCTTTAAAATCATTACTAAATTTTTTGCTAAAACAGACAAAATTTGTTTGATCAAAGAAAACAAGCACTAGCTGGGAATGCAGAGGGGGTGAAGCTGTAGACAGGGCAGATAGTAATGTTAAAAATATATATGATTATGTAGATCTCTCAGCAAGATTTTTATTTTGCATTAGTTTTACCCAATAAATGTGTAAGGGCATTTAACAACATTAACCGCGTTTCCTCTGCCGGGTCCAAAGCGAGCGTGCTAGTGCATGCCAGGGCCAGTCGGGTTTCACTGTCACTTCCGGGGCTTGATCAGGGCTCCTCTGGTCCAACGGCCAGGGTTTTTTGGCCTGCCGAATACCTTTATGCAAAGCGGGCCAACTGGGGCTTGAGGAGTGGTCGTGAAGTGTATCTAGTCAGGAGAGGTTCATTTCCCTTGTTTTTTTTTTTTATTTCAGGCTACCAGCTATCCTTGAGATTTAAGACATTTAAAACTATTTTCAGCTCAAAACTCACATTGAGACACCAGCGAGTGTTTGTAATAACTTCCGATTGCGATCCGATGGGGATTCGGATCACCGTATGAGGCAGAAATATATTTTTATGCGATACTAAAGGCTACTTATGCTAACCATTGCGATAGTACACATATTATGGAAAATACCAGAGACCACTTGAAGAACGTAGCGTTAAGGTTTCGGGAAATTCAGCCATGATTTGTCTGTCGTTCTTAAGTTATACCTTAAACTGTACCTTATCGTTAATACGTGTTTCCCGAAATGTTCTTATAAGTTTACCTTCTGTAATTCATACATTCGGAAGGTTGGTCTGGAACACTTTTAGCTTTACCTTATCATTGTTGAACAGTTCACTCCACTAGTGGCCACCACTGCAAAAAGCTTCTTTACATCAGTCTACACGAATACAATTCTGAAGTTGTAATACACCCCGTGTTCAATTAGGCTAATTTAAGTGTTTTCATGCAAAGAATAAAATTATCATTACACTGATTGTTGTTAGCTTTTTAATTATATTATCCAAAGGTACATCAGCTGGCAAACCATTAGGCAGTAAAGGCTTTGGAGTCTATTACAATGGAATGATTGTGGTGGGGAGTTTGCTCAAACTATTGCAGTGATACAGCGAATAGGTGTGCTAAAAGATGGCACCATCCGCGGAGCCCTTTCAAAGACCAGTGAGATACTGCCAGATAAGCCTTATTTGGACGGTAATTGTTTCTCATGGTGTCGTAAGGTATTTTCAACATTTACATGGGTTAGTCTGTGATTTTATTGTCCAGAATGTTAGTGTTTTTCCGAATTTTCCTGCTGAACTTTCCTATATTATCTACTGTATTTTCACAAACACCAAGGTCCGTGTGGTAATTTAATTGCCGCCAGAATCCACATCTCGAAGTTTACAAGAAGAGCCCACTTGTTTCTCCCCTCGGTGTAGTTTTTGTTTGTTTTGTTCTAGTTTTTTATTTATATAAATCCCATTATTGTTTCCAGCATTTGAGTCCTCACTCCTCAACCCCAAATTCTGACAGAAAGGATAATGGTATAGTGAGATGGAAGAGATCTCAAACCCTACTCGGATCATATAATTTGTGGAAAATTAATGGAAATGCTCGTTCTTTCTAAAGAAATATGACTTAAACAATGTTTTATTAATATTTTCCTAATGTGTAAGCCTTTGAACTTAAAAGCCTTAATGGAGTTTTGTGCATTTCTGTGATCACAAATAAATGGTAGCAGGCGCAACTGAATAAGTATGCGTGTTCTCTTTTTATGTTTTCTTTTTATGTAGTTTGCAGTCAGCTGCTGGTGAAATGGGTGGGGTCACATGACATTGTTCTATGGAGGCATATTAACAGCGATTTTTTGGGTAGCGCTGTGGGGCTACTGACCCGACACAGGAAACGCAGCTTGATTTTTGCCATGAGGCTAGAGACTATTGGCCCTGTCCGCCTGACCCCTGGCTCACACTGGCCCGGCAGTGGAAAATCGGCTAATGCCTCTACTTGCATAGGTAAGATTCTCTCCAGGTTATCATACACAATAACATAAATTAACATGATCTATTTAACACAATGATTTAGTACAATCAATTATTAAAATATGTATATACAAAAAGCTTAAAAAATATTATCTTACAATTATTTGTGATGAATTGTATGAATTATTCAGTGCATTTTTATTCGATTTGCAATGCTATAACTTCACATTGATATTGTCACCGAATGTTAAGGCCAAGGGTTATTTACCACACTCCGGAGGAGCAGACACCAGAGGCAGACAACCAAGGGAAGTTTAAAGGTAAGTTTTTATTAAAATGGGATAAAAGCAGGGGCAGGGACGTTCGTGGCTGTGGCTTTGGTGCGATACGGGGAGGGGAGTGCTGGTAGGTACTCTTCCGTTCTTCAAGAAAGTATATCCCTCTCCTGGTGGCTCATGGGACGGGTAAAGGCTCTTCTCGTCGTCAGACTCGATGCATAAGCTCGTGGGACAGGCAGTGACTCCAAAGACAGAAACGGGGTACTGCATCAGCCTTCGCTCTCGTTCTGGGTGGGTTAGAACGGCGCCGTTGGGAGAAATAGGGAGGCTGGACCTTCTTTGGCGTGGGGTACAGTGCTCGTGAACGGTGGAAATAGAGGTACGTTGAGCTGTTCTCCTCTGCACCACCCACACAATCCCAGAGACCTGGACACAGCTGAGAGGACAGATCAATTCAAAAGAATCTTCAAAGTTATGGGTCAATTTCATCCGTCAGAAACTCAAAGAAACACAGTTGTTTGATCTCACCGCACTCGTGCATAAATCACTCTTGTAAATCTCCACACGTGTTTAGTTCACTCTTTCAGACACTGCAAACTCACTCTATCTTCACAGCGATTAATCAACTCGTTTCTCTTTTCTTCATAGGATGGATGAACCAAAGAATAGTGGACTCAGAAGATGAACATAGATTCAACGATCTTCCCAGCCGCTACTGTTACTGTCAACAGGATAACACACACTGCCCACAAACACAGGTTAGTCATACACTGGTGATGGCAATCTACACATGCGTCTTTCTCCAAAAGGTGAATCATAAAAGGGGTGCACTTAACTTTTCCTCTGTGAATCACGTAAATCCTGCAGCGGGTTTCCACTCTCTTTTCTGCCAGTCACTCTCCTTCTTCCTCTGTGAAGTTTTCTCACTTACTTCATTGCGTTGCTGTTCGTGGTTTCTTTAAAAAAGACTCACTTAATGAGCATGTCGCGGGGGACTCAACATAGAACACCGATCAGATCTTAAACCTCTGCTTTCTGCACTCGTCACCGCTCACTACCGCTGCTACAAACCACTCCTGTAGAGCTGTCCTACTGCCAGAGCATTTCTTCACACCCCTTCTGTGCTTCAAGTCTCTCTCTTTATACTCCTTTCTCCCAGGCATGTGGTTCAATGAAGCCCTAGTCATTGGCTTCAGCTGGCGCTCATTATGGTCGGCGGCCATGACAGGTAAACCCAGAGCCGGCCCGGTGTTACACCGGCATTTCTTCCCCCTAGAAACGAGTCAACAATTTTTTGGTTCCTGGGTTGTTCACCATATATATATATATGACAATATCTCTATTTAATGTTTAATCCTCAAGCAATGCAATTCTATATACTGCGTTTATCATGGCAATAAAGCTTTCTTAAAACTTGATTCCTTATAGATGGAGAGAGAGAGAGAGAGAGAGAGAGAGAGAGAGAGAGAGAGAGAGAGAGAGAGAGAGAGAGAGAGAGAGAGAGAGAGAGAGAGAAAGCAAGAGAAAGGGGAGTGAAGGCAGTGCTGAAAGGGGGTCCCACTCGAGACTAATTATGGACTTTTCAGAGAGCACGGTCTGCCATTCTGCCCAGGACAGCACTGAGGAGCAGGTGTAGAAACAAACTGCTGACAGACAGACATCTGAACTGACAGAAAATGAGAGACAGCACTAGAAGTAACAAGAGTAAAAGATTAAGTTGAGATGTCAGAGACAATGTCGTTCTATTCAGTCACTGGAGGAGTAATGAAGGCATTACACCAGAGGCAAAGGCAGATTCTTCACTACAAACAATCAGTATTTGTATTTTTTTCCCCCCAGTAAAACAAGATAACTTAAGAAGCAAAACAGCATGAGATATCAAGACTTGTTTGAACAGAATACATATTTTTTATGTCTTGTTACATTAGCATTGTTTTTTTCTCGTTTTAAGAATAAATGCAACAAACTTTAGAGATGTTTATGCTTAAAACAAGCAAAAGACAATTTACCAGCGCATGGGTAAAAACAATTAATTAAACTCAAGATATATTCCAAGACTTTAAATCTCTCACACTTTTGCTTATCAAGTAAATTCACGTTTTTTTCAAAAAAAAGACAACAACACTAATTAAGAAAACTTTCTGCAGTGTTTATTTTAATGAATGTCTTGAGGAAGTGAATATTCCAATATAGTGTAGCTTCACAATGCATAAAAAGCTACCGTTTCATTCAGGGACTGACTAAAACATGTGTAGACTTTTTTGATGCCCCCCATAAGGAAAAACTGTTTATAAATCAAATTAAATTATGTTTTTAATGTAAAAATGCAGAAAGTTTTCTGTGATGGGTAGGTTTATGGTTAGGGGATAAAGTATACAGTTTGTACAAAAATCATTATGTCAATGGAAAGTCCCCATAAATCATGGAAACTCAATAATCAATAATTATTCAACATTTATAAGAACATATGAGAAGAATTACTAGCATTCATTCCTTTGAAGTCTATGGATTTAAGACGTTTTTTGTTTTGTTTTGTGTACTGTACATAGAATGCAAGTCAGTGGTGTCCGATATTGTTTTGGACCCCGCTAACTTTCTTGGGACAAAATCATTTGAAAGACACTTTTTTAAAATATCTTTTTATATGTTCCACAGAAGAAAGAAAGAAATATTCACATGAGGGAGAGTAAATTATGACAAAATGTTCATTTATAAGTGAATTTTATTTTAAAAATCAAGAGCTCCAGATATAGATGTTATTAAATCATGTTCCGCAATGTCACCACACAGACTAAACGTTGTGCTATAAGCATATAAGTACAATAGTAACAATTCATGGCTGAAAACGGTCTGAGCACTAACGATAAACTAAACCACCTTGCTGTAATGACAGGTTGACGGTTTGGTTTTAATGACATGTGTAGTGTACGCACCAAGCCGAGCTGATCCACCTCCTCTCATTGTATTCATAATAACCCTCCTCTTGAGTCCCCCTTCAATACTGTCTCAGTCAAATGACACTTCCAGCGCACTGAACTGAACCTAGCAGCCTTGCTTCAGTGCTCACTCCTATCACATTTCGCTCTGTTATTCTTCCTTGAGAGCTCTTCACACCGCCTTCAGAGCATTTGTGCCCGCAACCCTGCCTCATTAGGGCTCCTTCTCGCTGCGTCTCAAGGATTATACAAGCAAATCTCATCGTGGCAACACTTCATTCTGAGATAAGGGAAGCCATTTACTTTGAGGAAGATGCGGGCAAGAGAGGCAGAGTGATTAATGAGTGTGATATATCACTTTATGTTTGATTAAGTCTCTGTTGTGCTTGTGTGATTGACAGGATTCTGACCCTTGTATGTATTGACTTAGAGGGTTGAGTATGTGCTTGTGGTAATGATAGACTACATTGCACTCAGAGCTAAGAGTGACACTTCTATTGTTTATTGCTGTTTCATGAATATAAGTCATTTTTCAAAATATCTTATTTTGTGTTCCACAGAAGCACGTTTGGAACAACTTAATAGTATACAATGACAGAATTTTCATTTTTGAGTGAACTAACCTTTATACTCTATAACCTTATACTCCTAATATACTCTAATTTTACACAAAAACAAATTGAGAAGGGAGTGATTTTGAGTTGTGTTCATTGGTAAATAAACTGAAGCTAACTAATAATATTTTGGTGTAAATGTAATGAGTAACACGTTACGATAGTATTACATTTTGTGATAGCATTACATTTTGTGATGCAGACAATACCTTTTGGGGACTAAATACACATATCATTCATGTGAAATGGAAAACATAGATTAATCACTGTGTGTACAAAATTAAGCATATAGCATCAGTTCTGGCAGGTCACGTTAGTCAAGCTCGCATCAGCTGACTCTCACCTGATACACGTCTACCTATAGGAATACAACGCCTATCACTGTATACATATATAAGCTCCTTCAGTATTATCAGCATCTATCGCGTTTCTCAGGAGCTAATTACCCTCCTCCATCCCCAGCTCCTCCTCTCGTCCAGACAGTATTTGGCATTCTGATTCCCCTAGTCTGCATGATTGTCCAGAACAGAACCATACCGCCAATCCTAACTGTATGCTAATTGGCAAACATATTTGACGATAGTGATCCTGACAGTAATGGAATAACATATATATTTGACAAAATGCAATTTTTTTTAATCTTTCTGTGTACTAAATGCAATTCATGTCACGTAATTCATTCAGTACAAAAAATTAGTCAAGATACTCTTGGCACCCCAAATGGCAGAGAACGACATGTTTATTCAAAACAAGTAAGCACAGACAGTAACAGTCATCCAAATTACTTGAAAATGACCTGAGGAAACATGTGCATTTAATTTGAGTTTGGTTATATGCTCTCTCCTCCATCATTCAGCTCGACTGTAATCAAAAGGTCCTCTCCTCATGTAGCGTGCATGTGGGAATGGTGGGACAGCTTCTAGCAAAACTGGCTGCTGAACTCACTTCTCGGAGCTGGAGCTGTGCCATCCCTCAAATGATCTTCTTTTCCCTCGGATCAATGTTTGTTGCTACTCTCAATGCCCTGAGTGACGTGTGAGATGGTAACAGCGTATCCTATCAAAAGCTGCCGCAGACATCCCCTCTGGCCTTGTAAAAATTCACTGAGTGAAAGCTTAAAGAGGCCAGCGTGCAATGTTTGAGTCTCCCACAACCGTGTAAATGAACACAAGGACACAAGTAAGTAACAAGAAGTTAATCAATAAGTCAACGCAAATGTGTGCGCAAAACTCTAGCAGGGGCTATTTGTCAGCCAACATGCTGTGTAAGGAATATCCAAGGCTTTTCATGTTTTGTCTTTTCATGTATCTCCCTCTCTTTATTTGATACTTTTTTTTTTTCAATGTATTTATGTGTGTGAGTGTATGCATGTGTGCTTATGGGGAGCAGGGCAGAGATTTGCTCAGTGTGTCTGACTTGGCAGAAATTGATCTTGTGTATGCATTAGCAGATTGCCTGTTGATGAGATGGGGATTTATAATGCACCGGCTGATGGCAGTGATCTAGCTATATAAATAAATGAATATGTGCAAGGTTTAGCTTTCAGATGACTATAAAAACTTGATTTGCAAGCCTTTCTGTACTCACAAACGTCTGCATTAATATAAAAGTGTGTATCTAACTTGAGGAGGATCTGATGATACAAAAATACATCAAATCTTCCAAGAATCAGAACATTAAGTGACTGAATGTGCATGGTTTTGTGTAAGATATAATCAGCAATATATGCAGTCTATATGCAGTAAAGAAGATAAGAGTAGAGGATACAACATATTATACAACTGTATGTAAATATAACCAATCCCTTTCATGATTGATGTTGGTCATAAATGTTTAAAATGTAAAAACAAAGAGCTTCTTTCCATTACTATGTTACAAAGCCAGTGTCCCAGTATATCTCTTCAGTAGATGTGGTTTGCAATTCAATTGCATAATGGTCAGTGCAATACTGTACAGTGGTGTGTTTTAGCTCTTCCTGAGTCAGTAATCCAGACACATGGACAAACATTCTACTGTCAGAACAATGTCTAACTGTAATGCAATTGTTTGGGAAAGTATGTATTAATGCTAGCACATCTGAAAGTGTATTTAAACAATTAGAATATGCACTCTTACTGGAATAACAGGAAGCCCTTGTTCATTCGAATCTTGATGATGCAGTGACATTTTATATAGAATGCTCTCTTCGCCTCATAATGCAAATAATAATTGTGTTTTAAACTGATATTGCATGTGCAAAACACATTAAATTAAGACCAGTGTAGATAAAAGGTTTGAGGAATCGGGTGTCTGTGTAGCCTGACGTCGTCATACTCAGATTCTAGTCAGAATGTGAGTCTGATACTGCTCCATTGGACTGTGATTATGGGGCATGTGTCAACCGAACCAGGAAATAAAAGGCCTCTGCACTCGATTGGATAGACAAAGAACCAATCAGAGCAACGGAGTAAGTGACGTATGTTGAGAGATAGATTAAAGTTGATAGATTAAACTTTTTCCGAATCCCTTAGGAAGGACGGCAAAAACATCTTTCCCATCGACAAATGCCTTGATTGCGGTTCTCTGTTCCTCTTCTGAAATGAATGTGCTGTCTATATCTTCTATAACGCATGCAATAGCGGAATATACTACACAACTCAATTCTCCAGCGGCAGCCATGAATTCAACTCAAGGGCTCTGATGACGTGGATGGTTATCGTTACCGTTGCTCTGCTCACATAGATATGATATATATGGTTGCTCATCTGTCCATCATCGTATAAAGCCCGCCCTGACAATTTGATTGGTCTGAACAATTTTTGTTCGGGCATAATAGCTCCCCAACGGATCGAGTCCAGACCGAACTTCCCGACCTAAAAATTTTGTGGGCAGGGTTCGGCCTGGCATCCAGGCTAGTGTCTGTGTCAATATGTTGGCAAAATGGTCTTGAGTTTTGCCCAGACCAAGTTGCCAGCTTTTTGTTTAACTGTTTTGAATTTGAGGCCAATGAGAAGGATATCATATGCAATTAATTTAATTTAGTAGTCATTGGAAATTCAGGCAATACAAAGAACACAATAGAGCAGAGAGTGAAACTTTCTTCTGAATCAACCTTGACACATGAGTGGATTTGATCAATTTGTAATTATATGAGCAATCTGTTAAATCAGTCATAACATGTTGTACAACAGGTTTGAAACATCTGTGAAAATTTGAGTACTGAACTCAATGAAGTGCTGAGATTGAGATATTGATAACCATTTAATTTACAAATAAAAGTCTAAAGTCTTATTTTAGTAGAAGATATGTCATTGGAAACAAATCTTGAAGTCACATGTTGTGTCCGAGTGACTAAACCCCTCATAAGAACATTGTCTCTCTCTCTTTCTCTCTTGACAGCTCCTGCTTTCCTATCCTCATTCTGTTTGCCCCACCAACTTCCTGTCCCAAGATGCCCTATGGTCCCCAGCATCAACGCCAGGTCATTATTCTGACTTGCTGGGCCTGAACAGCACCCTCAGGAAGGCTGCAGCCGAAAAGGCTCTAAAGCTTGCTCTGGGTTTTCTGAAACTTCAGTTTGAGGGCCACCCTTTGGGCGGAATGAGAGCATTCATGTGTGCATTGGTTTTTCCCCTGATAACTCTCCCCTTAAGCTGCTCTAGATTGTCCTATTGTCTTTCCTCTGCTGTTCTCCCAGTAGAAAAGCATGAATCCTAAGTAAAGCTTTGCCAAGCTTTATATCATGACCTAGAAATATCACGTTATATAGTTGCAACAGAAGCATTGCAATTACATCTGCAAAAACATTTGGTTATAATTTAAGAAAGTTCACAGTGGAAAAAGTGGGCTTTAAACATGCACCTAACCTGTGACTGTGACTGGCCATCAAATGGCCCTATCAGGTGCTATCAGGCACGATCATTATGAGGAGCCTTGCACAAAGAATGAGAAGAAATTAAAAAAAGAATGGCTTTTAGATTGTCTGGATTTATTTACAACACAACATAATCCAAAGATACACAACAAAGGACAAAAAGCACATTAGTAAACACACTGATCTAAAGACAAAGACTTAAACAAGTCACACACCTTTGTGCCATTCCTGAAACATAGTAGCCTACATACCTGTCATGTCCAAGGTGTTTGACTTTTCATTTTACCATGTTCATGTACAGAGACTCATGTGAATGTTGAAGTCAGCAGGACTCATCCAGTGGCATCTGGTCCCTTTCTAAAAAATAAATAAATAAACACCTGTAAACATATTGATATCAAGAAAAACTATAGGGCTGCACAATTCTGGGAATACATTTTAGATTTTACACACACACACACACACACACACACACACACACACACACACACACACACACACACACACACACACACACACACACACACACACACACACACGCGCTGCCGTTCAAAAGTTTGGGGTCGGTATGATTTTTCAATTGATTCAATTGATAAAAAGTGACAGTAAAGACATTTATAATGTTACAAAAGATTCTATTTCAAATAAATGCTGTTGTTTTTAACTTTATGTTCATCAAAGAATTCTAAAAAAAAGGTACACAACTGTTTTCAACATTGATAATAATCATAAATGTTTTTTGAGCATCACATCATCATATTATACTGATTTCTGAAGGATCATGTGACACTGAAGACTGGAGTAATGATGGTGAAAATTCAGCTTTGATCACAGGAATAAATTACGCTTTTTAATATATATTTCACAATATTACTGGGTTTATTTTGTATTTTTAAGCAAATAAATACAGCCTTGGTGAGCATAAGTGACTTCTTTTAAAAACATTAAAAATCTTACCGACCGTAAGCACGTAGCGCTATTTCACTCAGATGAGTTTCTTCCCAAGACCCTAAGTTCCTCCTACCCAGATGATGCCGTCACCAGAGTGAATGCCCGGTTGGTCAGCCCTTGTGATTGGCTAGGTGTTCCATGTGCATTGTTCTCCCGTTGGGTGAGGAACATGTGGGAACATGTGTATTTACACGGTAAGTCTCCATCGAGCTTGTGTTTTTCCTTCTCTCTCTCAAGGTTGAAACTTTCCACCCTGCGGGCTGGATACCTCTGTGTCTTCCATATGTATCCTATTCTCACAACAGGGAGCTCAGTCTCAGTCGCAGGGCACTAGAAGACAGCCGATGTGGCATGATTAGATTGGGACCCCCATTTTGTCATTCACTGATGTAACTCGCAGTGACTGAACGAAAAGGAACGAAAGGGGCGGAGTCGCGGCATGCAAATTCCGCAGACCCATTTTTATGCCATTGGCTCGTTTTCTATAACTCGTAGGTGATAGGCTTCTAAGCGAAACCCCCATTTTGTCTTAAACTGATGTAACATCTCCGTTCCCTCCTCAGGGAACGAGGGTTACATACGTAACCGAGACCTTTCAAGTGTTCACATCTTGTGTTCAGTTCCTGTTTTACTTTGTTTCTATAGTTACCCTTGTTTGTTTCCATAGTGATTGATTGCCCTCACCTGTTCCTATTTAGACTTTTGTGTTTCCCGTTGTTCAGTTTCTGGTGTTGTCCATTGTGGATGTGCCGTGTGCATTGTTGTCACTTATGTTTTTTGCCTGCCTTTCCCTGTTGTTTTTGGATTTACTCTGTTCTTTTATACATTTCCTATAGTGCATCTCTTAATCCTGATCTTGCTTTGTTTGTTAAAATAAATAAATGCTTATCCTGCAATTGGATCATGCTCCCAGCCTCTCTGAAACACACCACGCTACTCGTTACAAATGCTCCATCAAAGTTCAATAATAAAGTTTATTTATTTATTGATGTATGTAAGTATGTATGTATGTATTCCTGCGATCAAACACTATAGGAGTAGTGGAAAGCACAGTTTACATAAGGTATGCATTTAGTCCCATTGTAGCCTACTTTTCACAGTATATTGTTTCAAAGCAAACATTTTCCTCGACATGCTTCATGAATGGAGCTCCAAACACACATACTCCCTATAAGATGAAATGTTTTCCAATTCTTCCTCAAAGTGGTACATGCTTAACCTGTACTTAACCTTGCCTGAACATATATCTGTCTGGGCCACAGGTGCAGAAATTGAAAGATGTCAAAGAATTGCCAAGGGTAAGGAGGTCATCTCCCGTAAATAGCAATTGCAGGTCTGTGTAAAACCTCGTACACACAATCCTTGGTTTTGCTCCCCTCATATCCAAAGTGCAGATTTGCAGAAACCACTTCTTATCTACAATTTTTCAGGAACCCATGATTATGTTTCATAAGCACTGTGCTGGGATCAGAGGGATTGTGACTGAGGACAACAGAGAGAAGAATGTGGGGAAGATGGCTTTCTAAAATGAAATGAGGGTCAAATGTTCAAAATAAGGGAGTGTCAGCATTTTTAATGGAACCCGTTTTAATTTTTTTGTTTAATCAGGTTAAAGTATTTAAAAAAAATGCCTTAACACCGTAAAGAAAAGTGCTTGCTCACTCCATATCACTGAGTAAGACACCTTAGTGTTTTCATTATTTTGAATTGCATGAATAAAATTTGTTAGGTGCATAATCACATTAAAGCTTGCATTTTAACTCAATGTTTTGACAATAAGATTATTGTAAACATCAAGAGATTGTTGAAATAAAGCTAGAGATAAATTAAAATGATATCAGCTTTATAACACACAATCATGGGAATGTAATGCAAAAACTAATTTGCATTTTTGGGCCTATTTTCATTAAAGAAAAACACATTGCTTGCTAATATTTGCTTTAGGTTGTTGTACTCAAGTAAAATTTTGCAGAGATTAACCTGAAAGTTAGTTATGTTCTATGTAATTTGAAATAATTTATCAGTTTTTCCACGGTTTACAGTTTTTTTTTTCGATTGCGAAATGACAGTGAGCACAACTGGAGCTACATGTGCAAAACTCTAACTACATTCTGCACTACCAACAGTCACCTGAGCTAAACAGTTCACATCACCTGCAAAACTCATTCCAAGCAACACAACTCTTTAACACATTGCTCAAAACAGGCTCAGTGCAGCCAAACACTATAGACAACCCTCACTGAGATAACACACACCGTCACTCAGAACACACTGAGAGTAAAAACACTAGCATCAAACACCAATACAGAAAATACAAACTTTTCATCTTTACAGTTTGAACAATTTCAGTGACCTCATACAAAGTAACATTTACTTCAAAGAAAAGAGTGACCTTCTTTCACATGATTTATTAAAATTTTTAGAACATAACAATTCTTTAAGGTAAATGAAAATTAGCAGTTTGATTCAATAGTCTGTAGTAATTTACGTAATTACAGTAATGAGAAAAAAAGTAGAAACTTAAAGTACATACTGTAATTCGAACAACAAACAAAACACTGCTTATCTTTTCAGCTGAAATTGCAATCAGCAGTGTTTGAAAGGCACAAGACTGAAATCTATTCTGTTTTGAATGTGTGTTTCACAGTTTTGACAGCAGTGCGTTAGCATTTTAAAAAAGTGCTGTAAATCCACAGTGTTGTGCAGGTTGTGGTTAAAGTCATGGGATAAGTGTGTAGAGTTTTGAAAACAGTGTTCAAGCAATGCAAAACGAACTAGAGTTTGGTCCACATGAACTGCTGCTGCGCAGACTGTAGTTAGAGTTATGCACATGTAGCTCCAGTTGTGCTCACTGTCATTCAGCAATCGAAAAAAACTGTAATAAACGATTATTAACAGTAATATACTGTAATTTAAAGCATTTTTATTGTGAAGGCAACTCTATATGCCAGACTTTTTACCTTTTTTTTTTTTTACAGGTTTGCAGATAAACATTGTTACTGTTATTCAGTCCTGCTTTTATATGCGGATTAACTAACTACTTTGTGTGTGTGTGTGTGTGTGTGCGTGTGCGTGTGCGTGTGCGTGTGTGTGCGTGCGTGCGTGCGTGCGTGTGTGTGTGTGTGTGTGTGTGGTCAGAATGGTCTGTTAAATACTTTTCCCCTATTTCCCTTATTTAAAAAGGCACATAATTATGCTAATGCTATACATATTTCATCATTCATAAATAACAGCTGTATAGCCTTGCCACAAAAAACACACAATGCTGGCCACATACAATAAAGGCCATGCATGAGGTCATTTCCACTCAGAAATAGGAAAGATAATTTCCAAATGAGACCGGATGACTCAAACATTAAACAGAAATAGTTCTGCCCTGCAAACAAGGCTTCTTTATAGTCAAGTGTCATGTGGTAATGATTGCAACAAGTTTCTTCACAGTGAGTGCAGGCTATTAATAAGACAGACACAGCGTGACCACTAACGTGGACATGGCCTGGCAGAAGATCCGGTCTGGGAAAACACACCCACGCACACACGGCACACACTTATGCTCTTGAGTATATACTGGATAAGTGCAACAACACAGAGGATGATTACACATAAACACTCTCTCATCCATGCACACCTAAGCACAGATCCTCAGCTTCAGGTAAATAAGAGCTAAAATCAAAACGCCCATTTGGAGAGGGGGGCTTTCAAGATCTCAAGTGGTTTTGTGCGTCATCCAGAGAGTTTACCAGGAAACAAGATGGAAAAACAAGAACATCTAAATTAATTCACAGAGAAAGGTTTTATTAGCTGCATGAAAACCCTTTCTATTTTTCTCCTCTCTTCATGTCATTCACTTATACACACATAACAGATGTACACTGTACATTAACTATCCCCCCTTAACTAAAAAGTATTAATGGCATACTGCACATCAGACCTCATTTGTCCAGTGCTTGAAACGCTAAGACAAAATAGTCCTGGTTTTTACTTCGCTAAGACGTGCTCCTTTTAATGCTGTTTCTACAGTCGCTTACACAAACAAAAATAAGCCTTGTCTTCAGTATTAGACAGTAATCTTCAAGCGGAAAAAAGACTAGCGCTGCTGATGTTACACAAAAGTATTAGGGTGCTTTTTGAGGCTTATTGGCCAGAGTCCATGCTAAATTTATACTCATGTATATTTACAACTAGTCAGATTAACCATGATCAAAGAATGTTCATCAAAATGTAAAGCATTATTTTTTTATAAAAAAATAAATAAATAATGGAGACAGCATCACCTCAGTTTGTCAGAAGAAGTGGGTCAGTTAGTATTGCATGCAGCGAAAAATAAGATTGTCTGACACTTGAATAATATGTTGGTAGCACATACACTAACATAGCGGATGTGTTTTTTCTTTACTTGGAAGCAAATGAAGAACTAAAAGAATTTGCAGAGTGATAGCTTCCTGGAACAATAACATATGCATAGTAAATTAGGATATACAGACTTCTGTGAATGCTAAATTTTCACCCACAACTGAACATAGATAACAGTTTACAATACAGTTGCACTAGTAAGCATTAATAAATGTTTAACTAATGTACAGGTAATCTTAAGTTAATGTATGACTCTTGAATAACTAAGCCATTGATTAATGATTGCTTCATCAGCAACTTATAAAAAGTCCATCTGAATAATAAATTAAGTCATAAATTAATTGCTATTAAGTCCATCCATCCATCCATCCAATATGTTTACGTTCAAAGGGTTTTCAGCAAGGACACGTTCAACTAATCAAAAGTGACAGTAAAGACATTAACAATTTTACAAAATATTCATATTTTGCATGAATGCGGTTCTTTTAACCTTTCTATTCATCAAAAATTCCTGAAAATAAAATAAAATAAACAAACTCTTAACTCAGTATAGTTAAAGCACCTTTACAGCCTCAGGTCTTTTTGGGTACGACGTGACAATCTTTGCATATCTGCATTTAGCGATGTTCTGCCATTCTTCTCCTAAGATCCTCTCAAGCCCTGTCAGGTTGAATGGCTACAAACAGTGGACAAACATTTTCAGGTTTCTCCAGAGATGTTCTATTGGATTCAAGCCCAGGCTCTGGCTCGGTCACTCAAACCTATTCACAGAGTTGTCCATAAGACACTCTTGCATTGTCTTACAGTAGCTGTGTGCTTAGAGTTATTGTCCTGTTGAAAAGTAAACTGTCTGCCCAGTCCTAGGTTCTGAATGCTCTGGACTAGGTTTTCATTAAGGCTTACTCTATATTTTGCTGCCTTGAGCTTTCCTTGTACTCTGAAATACACTTATAGCTGTCCCTGCCGCTGAAATACACCTCCACAGCATCTTGCTGCTACCACCACACTTTATTTTTGGGAAGGTATTGTGGAGGTGATGAGTAGTGCCTGGTGTCCTCCATATAAGTTCCTTGAAACTGAGGTTCATTAGAGAAGAGAATATTGTTTCTCACAGTCTGTGAGAGCGTTTTTTGTCTGTTTGTTTTTTTTGCAAATTCCAAGTGGGTTTTCATGTGTCTTTACTGAGGAACGGCTTGAGTCTGACCACTCTGCCATAATGCTCAGATCGGTGGAGTGTTGCAGTGGTGTTTGTCCTTGTGTAAATTTCTCCCATATACATATATGATAATGCTTAATTGGTCACCATTCTAACCAAGACCCTTCTCCGTTGATTGCTCAGCTTGGCCATTTCCCAAAATCATAGTAAGGCTAAGTTTATCGTAGAACAATTGCCACCAATGGTGTCAACGATCAACTTAGGCTTACAATGCTTTTGGGAAACGCAGCCCTGGTTGTTTCAAACTTCTTCCATTAAGGATTATGGAGGCTACATGCTTCTTTGAGCCTTTAATAAGCAACATTTTTATTTTATGTTGTACTCTTCCTTAGTGTTTTGATGCAATCCTGCCTCTGAGCTCTACAGGCACTTCCTTCAACCTCATGGCTTGGTTCTTGCTCTTATATCCATTTTTTTTTTTTTTATCAGTTAGACCTTTTTTTTTTTTATATATATATATATATATATATATATAAATATATAATTTTTAGAATAAAGCAACAAAAAAAAAATCATTGTAATTAATAAATATTCAACTGGGCCCCCCATAAATCCCCAAACCAAGGTTTTAGCTAATTTCTTCGGACAGTATTTTTTTTAAAGACATAGACATTCCCTGTCAACAGGGCCGGCCCGAGGCATAAGCGAACTAAGCGGCTGCTTGGGGCCCCCTGACCACCAGGGGGCCCCCCAATCGAGTTTAAAACATTTTTTTTAGATGACTTAAACAAGTGACATAAATGAATGAATGTATATGAATGAATGAATAATTCAAGACAAGAACATTCTGATTTCATGATCAATATACCTGCCAACAACTGCTGCTGTGTCTGCCAGCGTTTAAGTCATGCGCATAATCTAGACACCTCGCGAGTCCAGAGGCAATTCGTGCGCAACTGCGCATAGTCACGGTATCGGTTTAAGTTGGAGAAAATAGCCGCAGGGGAACTTAACCTTCTAGGTGTAAGGGTAGCAGTTTGAATAAATAATAAACATAGCAGTTTGAACTCTTCTCCAATTTATTATACCACACATCAGATCACTAACTCCAAAAACCCGCAACACTCCAGTACCAAGTGTGTACGACCCATTCCAATCTATGGCATGCCCCGAGCGGAAAAATAGATTGCATACACACATACAACGAGCGCCAGTACATCATTACAGGTATTATAGTAACAGACTTTGTTGGATTCTGTCAGGTACAGTCCAACAAAGTCTGTTACAATAATAATAATAAAAAATATTTTGAGGACAGTTACACTGTATTGAGACAGTTGAGAAATAATAATATTTTTACAGTTTTCATCAATAATTGTCATTGTTGAACCCTGCTCTTATTATGTTTCTGATTTCTCAGTTTTGTCATTATTTTAGCAAATAGTTTATTTTATATGTTTTGAGACAGTTTGTTTTAAGAAGTTGCAAATAGTTAGTAAAAGAGTAAAGTAAAAGTTAAAACTTTTTTTATTTAAGTAGGCATCCATTTTTTATTAAGTATTTATTTTGTATTAATACATAACCTCACTGTATTCATTTGTAATGTATCATTATTGCGTGACATTTGTGTCAATAATCATCAAGCACAGGTGACTTCGCGTAGTGGGAGGGGGCCCCCAAATCAAATTCTGTTTAGGGCCCCCAAAAGGCTCGGACCGGCTCTGCCTGTCAATCAAAGTGACCAACATGAATCTGTTGTAAAATCTGCTTGGTGAAATATTTTGCACTCACTCGAAATTCCAGATTGCATGAATTTCCAATTACTAGATCTCTTCTGCAAAAATTTGCCAAACAACAGTAAATGTGACCAAACCTTAAGAGGCAACACTATTCTGAATATAACACAAGTATATTCTCTCCCTCCTGTTAATTCATAATGCTACTCAAATCTCCCAGGCAAAATTTCCTGTCAGTTTAATTCTTATTCGTATTCCCCTTATTCTCCCCAGTGACAAACCTGGGTGCTGTATCCGAGCAGCATAATTAGCACTTTGATTCGATCGTGGTAGTTTTGAAACAAGAGTTATATATTGTGTTTTGAACAAAGGGCGGTAGAGAGGCTGTGTACATTTCTTGCAAGTAATGATGTCTTGCAATTACCAGTCTTGCGGTAATGCCATAATGCCACCTGTTGACACGGCTGCATAATCAGTGGATCTTTCTGGTCTTTGGCAAATGGACATTACAGGGAGCACTTAGAGTATAGTTAATGGAGCATGTGTGACCCTGGAAACACAATTACAAACGTGTACCGATTTCCATAGCTCTGTGTATGACAGCAAATAGAGCTAGCATTAATCCTAATGGCCTTCTCTGCATAGGAAATCATCCAGAATTTCTGTAACCCTTCTCCTGCCATGCAAATGCATGTTAGGAAACATTACTCTAGCCAAAAAGGTTAGTTGGAAGCATATGCGAAATAGATAAAGGCCTGAAAGGCAGTTTAATCACATTGGATGTTCTTACAACTAAGCTAATGGCTTTTTGTGAAAGCTTCAGGATCGAGAGAAAGGCCTGCAAGGTTTTTTTTTTTAGCTTTTTAGTTTTAATCTACCAAATTATTAATCTATGATCATAACTAGCCATGAATAATTGAGCCAGCACACATCAGAGTTCTTTGCCTCTTGATGGAAGTGTGTAATTTATCCTCTGTAAGAGGGAAAAGGGCTTTCTGTTCCCATGGAAATTCTAACGGAACACATTAAAAACAAAGTGTAAGGTGGAACACACAGAGAATGAGCAAGAAGAAAGAAGCATTACAAACTCGCTATACGCTCATTCGGGATCATTCAATCTTGTCTCCCTCTCGCTCCCTCCGAACCTCAGCGTGCGCCGCGAAAGGAAGCATATTTTGGTTAGTAATAATGTTGTGGTAAGATAGCGGAAATGAAAGAGAAGGACAAATAAATTTCATCAAAAAAGCAATAAACTGGTAGTTAAATGGCATCTCAGAGGACTGCCAAATGAAAACACACATATCAAATATCAGAAACTATATCGGTGACAGGGAACAAATTAATAACATACAAATAATATCTGCCTGAGTATTAACCCCTTCACTACCAGAAGAGTTCCCTCTTTTAAAAAAAAAAATCACATTTTGTGGCTTTTGAGAGAGATGGATTAAATAAAAACAGACCCATTGCTTGGTACAGACAGAGGTTTCAATTCCAGGGGTCAGAAAGTAAAAGTCCTGCCATATGTTTATTCCAACCATTAACTCAGCCAGCTGATATCACTAATTAGTTCTATCTCCTGGCTGAAAAACTTTGCTAATTAGCAAATCCAGGTGATTGGAACAAAATACTGAGGAGGTATTTTACTTTCTGAACCTGGACTTGACACCTCTGGGTACAGGACATGAAAAAATGACAAGGCTAACGAACTAGCTGATTTTAATAGTGGAACAAACTCATCCTGAAATCAGAAGACAACAAGTTACTAGACATGACAACAAAATCAACAACAGTTTAAATAAACCTGGCATGTGCTCAAACAATACATAATTATTCAGGCTCCATTGCATGCTGGGAAGAGTGTAAATGAAACTGGACCACAAATCAAATTGGTAACACTTTCATTTACAGTGTATCTGTTACACATGTAACAGCAATACATTTGGCATAATAACAAGCAACTAACTATACATCAAACCCTAATTCTAATGCTAAGTACATGTTGTTAATTAATATTACTTAGTAATTAATTGTACAATTACTCTGTAACAAGGAAACTTTAATATAAAGGGTTACACTTTATTTTAAGGTGTAATTGTAACACAGTGATTGTAGATTTAAGTACTGAGTAATATTAAGTAACTGCATGTACTTACTATGTGCTTAGGATTGGTGTTTGGTTTAGGGTTACCAGCTTCCAGAAGAGACCAGATGTGCTCCTAACGTAGTCACATCCAAATCCAGACTCAAAACACATCTGTTTAGCTATGCATTTACTGAATGAGCACTGTACCACTGTTCGTCCGACTGTTTATACTGTATTTTATTTTATGTTTTAATTATTCTGATTTCATTTGATTATTTCTGTGTTTTATCTTTAATTCTAAACTGTTTTAATTATTCTGATTTATTTTGATTATTTTAATTTCCTCTATGTAAAGCACTTTGAGTTACCATTGTGTATGAAATGTGCTATATAAATAAACTTGCCTTGCCTTGCATTGCCTTGCCTTGCCTAGGGTTAGTTGCCTACAATTATGCATATAATTACTTCTATATTAACTACCAAATGAAAGTGTTACCAAATAAAATGTAACAAATAATGTTTATTTTGTCAGCATTAATTATTTAGTCATTTTTACTGCATAACGGTGCAGTAACATTAGCAACAATTTCTGTGAAATTTCGCAGACAATAAGGTCCATTATCTGTTGTCAACAGTGTAGCGATGTATGAAGCACAATTTGCAAAAGTCACTTTCTAACCAAGCAGCTTTCTGTTCATGAATGCAGCAATTTGAGTGACCAAAATAAATATGTTGCGAAATATGCTTGGTGAAATCTTTCACCCTCACTCGAAATTCCAGATTGCATCAATTCCCATTGAAATTACTGGATATCATCTGTGAAAACAATGGAAAATGCAGACACACACACACATGCAGGCAAGCACACACACACACACACACACACACACACACACACACACACACACACACACACACACACACACACACACACACACACACACAAACACAAACACAAACACACACATTGTGTGACTGAAGTTTAAAAGTGGGTTTGCAGTTGTATTTTTTGGGCACGAAAAAAAAAAACTGGGGGAGGAAAATGTAAGGCGAAAAAGCAGACATGCTAGCATGTCCTTGGGATTAGAGAGCATACTGTGGTCTCAGAGGAGACGTCTAATGTTGTGCATCATCAAGGCGCTGTGGAGTAGAGGAGAGCAGAGAACCCGTGGGGCCTAGTGTTTAATACCCCTTAACCGCTTCACTAGCAGCAGCTACAGAACCCTTAGGACCAGCACACACACAGCACAGCCAGGCATGTCAATGAGCCACACACAGACACACATAGTCAGAGAGAATTATACACGCACTGTCAGGGAGTGTTACAGTATACACACATACAGTATACACATGAGTGTGAGTGAGGCAAAGGGTGAATGAGTGAACGGATGAACCATTGAATGAATCTGAGTGTGTAATTTAGTTGTTTATGATATTTTTCCACATTCTTTCTCTGACCCTTAGGCCAGTTTCAGACTGCACACTCATGTACAATAGCAGGCTCATATTGTGATTTCTCATGGTGTTTCTGCTGCATAAACAAACTATATAGACAATACAATTATTTCTGGCCTATTTCCTTTATAGCAATTATTTCCGCCTCATTTTTTTTTCTTTTCTTTTTTTTTTAAATGTATTTATTTATTTATTTTAATAATGACCATAAATTATAAAATTGCTATGAGGAGTTGGGCATTGACAAGGGATTACATTTACATCCAGATGTTAATTCATCTACATGGAACAACATAAAAACCCAACCTGGAGCTGTAAACTGTTTTAATCAGCTGGATTCAGTCAGATTTGCTGAATAGAAAGTGCTGTTACTGACAATTATTTATTTATTTAAATTTTTTACAATTTGAAAGTAGTGCACTGCTGTATTTTACAGTTATTTTTACGATTTCAAACAACACTTATATTAATATATTTTGAAGTATAATTTATTGTATTTCAGTGTTGGCAAAGCTGAATTTGTTGCAGCTTTTACTTCTGTCTTCAGTGTCACATGATCCTTAAGTAATCATTCCGACTCGATTCGGGCAGGAGACAATCGAGCCCGCATCGTGACCGAGTCCCACACCACTCCAGGAACGTGGTTCTCTGGGCTGGTGTCAACACGCTCTTGTCCGTGTTGAGTCTCAACCCCAGGCTTTGGATGTGGGCGAGGACGACATCTCGATGCCAAAGTACTAGCTCTTGTGACTGGGCCAGAATCAGCCAGTCGTCGATATAATTGAGCACACGGATGCCCTGGAGCCTCAGCAGTGCTAGAGCTGCATCCATACATTTGGTGAATGTGCGAGGGGAGAGAGCTAGGCCGAACGGAAGAACTCGATATTGGTACGCTTCGCCCCCGAAAGCGAACCTCAGGAACTTCCTCTGAGATGGAATGATAAATATGTGGGAGTATGCGTCCTTCATATCTATCGTGACAAACCAATCCTCGGATTGAATTTGATTCACGATGGTGAGCATCTTGAACCTGAACCTCATCAGAGAACGATTCAAGTGCCTGAGATCTATTATTGGATGCAACCCCCCATCCTTCTTGGGAACTATGAAGTAGCGGCTGTAAAACCAAGACTCCCTGTCTGGCGGAGGAATACGTTCTATAGCCTCCTTTACCAGCAGGGAGTTTACTTCTTGTTCCAATACCCGACCCTGCTTTGGGTCGACTACAGTCCAGACCACCCCGTTGAACTTTGGTGGATGGAAACTGAACTGCCGTCTGTACCCCAAGGGAACCAGCCTCTCAAGACTGGCTTCGGGTATCGTTTGAGATTCGTTCTCGATTCCCTGAAGCGGCTCTCCGGCAGGGTTTGGTCGAAACGATTATTGATGTGCGGACGCGAGCGCTGCCTGGCCGCAAGCCTGTGGGGCAGACAGAGCAGCGTGCGTTCGCTGGAAACCGATGTGTCCCGAAGCGCACTTACAGCGGGATACAATACAGATATCTCTTTGCTCGACGTTCGCTGCTCATCAATTTAATTCCTCAGAATTAAATGCAGCCATAAACACTGGATAATGGTAGGCTGAAAAAAATATCTAACTTAAAGTGAGATATTCCATCATTTTAATTTAATAGAATTAAATGCAGCCATAATCTACGCGCTGCCTCGGCAAACGTGAGATCCCAGTCACAGAATCTTTATTGCTGAGTAGACCCGTAATCTACGCGCTGCCTTGGCAAACGCGAGATCCGATACTAGATTATATATTGCAATTATTAGGACACTTCTTAGGGGACAAACAACACCAAATAGTACAGAGAGTTTGACACAGAGCGCTAGCTGAAGAGCAAAAAGCTGACGTCTAATGTGTGCAGGCGTCCTTTATAGCTTCCGCGTATGCCGTCACACATTGTTTGTGTGTGTGTGTGTGTGTGTGTGTGTATGTGTGTGTGTGTGTGTGTGTGTGTGTGTGTGTGTGTTTGTGCATTAGAAATTGCAAGTGCTCTTACATCTGTTTGAGGATGCTTGGCACCTCAAGCACCGCTGTAGAATTGGCTTGGCTGCAGTGTGTAATTTCAGCACCACTATAGCAACAAACACAATTTGCAGAAACAATGTCAGTTTCAAAAAGGTTTCCCAAACACTCCCATCATCTGTTTGGGACAGACAGGTAGTCATTAGACTGAGCCAGAAGTGCTTTGTCACATCGGTCAAACAAACAGAGCATACCCCTTTCTCATAGGCGTCTATGTATTTACCTGGTAAATAATAAAATATGTGAATAAAATATAAATATATATAAAATATATTTTATAAATATAAAATAAAAAATAAATAAAAAAATAAATAGGAGCATTCCATTAATATAATTACTAGAGATAAGTTATTATATTTATATTATATTTATATTTATAAGTTATAAATATTTCTGGTAAAGATCATTATGTGTGTGTGAAATCTGTCATCCGCAGCAAAGCATAAGGAACTATGATAAATTACGTCCAGCGATTTTAATGTAACTGTCACCACCATCTTGAGCTGACAGAAAGCCTTTCTTCCATACCTTGACTCTCAGACTTTATTTAAATATGTATGAAAGTCCTCATAGTACTCTACTCATTAGTTCTTATAATGCAGAACCTGTGCCAGAATCGACTGAATACTTGACATCTGACCAATACTTCCACAGTTACATTTTTGTGGCAAGTTAACATTCACATTTGTCTTTTTTGATAATACACTCAGATTCTTGTAGTGTACAATGTAATATTAATTGATTTACATTTAGTCAGTCTATTTACACTACTACTAGATGGTCCATTTATGGTTCATTAAATTATGGAAAGCCTTTCAGTTGCACTTATCTACTACATAAATATAACTATTTTGCAGATATTTTAAAAAGACCACCCAGGTATGTCTGATTGCACATGCATTTCAGTCATCTAGTGTTATATATTTTTGCACTAATTTAGAAAATGGCAACAGCAGAAATCAGGGAGAGGAAGAGAGATGTGCCTTCGCTGGAAAAAGCTTTTAATTGTTGGCTTCCTGTTTTTCAGCCTGGTGGACAGTTCACCTCAGGGCAGACATCTCTCACGATCTAATTCACTGGCAATATCCCTCATAATTGCTATTAGTGCATGTCCGGTTCTTGGAAAATAAACAACGTTTTGATGACCTGCTAAACTCATTTAGCTGGCAAATAATACAGATAGAGACAATTTAGACTGTTTTTTTATCTGTATCATTGTTTACTTTACCAGAAAAACAATTTGTTAATCTGTGTTTACCTCCTGTTAGAAAGATAATGATAAATATAATAATAATAAACAGAAGCAGTTGCTTAGGTTTTAGTTTTGGGTAACGGTCCTTGCACACTGAATCACTTTATTTTTAGTACGCGTTTTTTCGTATTCGTCATACGGTGGCTCTGAATTGTTAAAAACACCTCTCAAAATGTGTCCTACAGATGCAAAAAACGCAGAAAATCAAACCCGATCCAAATTTTTTTATGACCGACAAAGGTTTTGGAGGCAGTGTTTAAACATGATTGACACAACGTGAGGTCGTTTTTTTTTTTTTTTTTTTACATGCAAGGACCTTAATGATAATAATAAGTTGGCATGAAACGGTAGTTGTGATAGACTTTTCTTTTCTATTGTGACACATCCGAGTGAAACAGCTTCTCTAACAAAACAAAATGTAGGACGGAATTTTGTCTATTTGGGAATTGATTGGATCGTTGGATGATTGTGGTTCAACCAAAATAACATTTCAGTGTGAGGAAAAATTCAAGTTTTCAGAATTTTAGTGTCAGTACTACATCAAACTACTATATAATGTTGAATATAATGTATAAAAATTGCAATGGGAGGAATATTTGTGGGTCCTGATAATGGCAAATGTCTTACATATGTTACCAGTAAAAAGTGGCCTACATTATTTTAACCATATCTAGTCAGAGACAGAGTGCAAACATATTTGTGTAAATTAATTATGTATTTTCAGCTTCAGAATTATTCATATTTTTATTCTGGTATCACCATTGTCATGTGCTTTGGTTTACCAGCACCAAGTCCAAGCCTATTTATTTACACCCCCAATGTAATACCAAATTTAGCATTTTAATCAACAGTACATTTTTTGTTAACCTTTTACAAAATGTCTTGGAGTATAGTATAGTATAGTCCTATACATCCTATTATCTGACCCCCACCGATGTGGGATAGTAAGTATAGGATAGGATAGTAAGTATAGGATTTCAGTATTGTGATATCTACCGAATCGTGACATGAGGGTATCGATACACCCCTATTTATGAATACTTCAATATCCCATAAAAAATAAGAATTGTCAATTTTAACTTGATAGTTAAATGTGGTGTACCTCATCACATTAGTATTATATTCTTATATTCTAGACCTCCCTGACATATGTTGAGGATAATGAATTGGCTAAATATTCTGCCTGCTCTCTCAAATTGAGCCTGTTTGTTCACAAGCGTCATTTGGTGGCGTAACTCATTTTTGTCAAATGTTATGATTGAAACAGAGATTATCTGGAGAAATTGTCTATATTGAAGTAACCCTTTAATGGTCCTTCTCTGTTAGTTAATGTGGCCCTCTCCACAGCAGAAAAAAACTCTTGAATTAATTTTTTTTCTGCAGCAGCTCAAGAGCAAATACGTCTTTAGGTCCTCACTGGGTGTTATAGTCCTCAGCCTCATGTGCTAAAATGATCTTTATTCTTCCCCTTTTGTTTCTTCACATGTAATTGCAGGAAACAATCTTTCACACAAATCAGCCGTGATTACTGATGGTGTGTGTATTCAGACAGGTTGTCTTAAAAGGTCAATGCAGCAATGTGATTAATTTAATTCAACAAGCAAGTGTCTTCTTGGTCACATTTTGACATGCTTTCAGTGATCATTCAGCTCCTCATTAGCAGGTATGTAAGTTGGTTCTTTACTCTTACTCATCTTTCTCATGGTCATTTTCTCTTTTTCCAAACCAGTTAATGGATAGCATGGAAGGACTGGGGCACCTGGAACACAATAAGGAGCATGTGACATATCTACAGAACCGGTGTCATAAAATCCCTCACACATAGCACAATTTATCATGGAAATGCCGACCGCCACGTCTCTTGTTCTGGCGGTCTCTGGACCTTAAGTAAAATGCACTCTCCCTCTCTATCATTGTTCCTTCTTCCATTTTACAAGTGTCATATTTTCCCAATTGCAACTTTAATGTCACTCTACTGGAGCGAGAATGTCGCACATATCCAGTCCATAGGAGGGGAATGGCACAGCAAGCCAAAATGTCAATTACATTTTGAAAAATGTTGGTAACCAAACTATTTTGGTGAACATTGACTTCCATTGTACGGACAAAAGAAATGCTGAAACATTTCTCAGGGCGAGTAAATGATCCTTGCAATACAGATTTTTATGTAATCAAATGGTATCTAGGATGATAATGTTTAGTCCCTTCAAATGTCCTGTTTCAGTAGAAAATGTGACGAGCTGTGTCACATTTTCAAGTCAAAGCATTTGACTTTTCTTGTATTGCACAGAAGAAAGATAGTCATACAGAACAACATAAAGGTGAGTAAATTATGCTATCATTTACTTTTTTTTTGAGGGGGGGGGGGGGGGGGTTGTCTTCTTTGTGTGAGTCTGGTACTAAACAGACTGAAAGTTACAGTATAATTTGATTACACAGAAAATGTACAGCACACAGCAACATAAAAAAAGAACTTCACCGTTCACCTATTCTTCACAATGCTTCATGGTTGAAACAGCTTTCTAGAAGTGTGACAATTAAATTGTAGATTAGGGTGGTAAGCACATTAAAGAAGCTCCTTTTCTTCTTCTTCTTCTTCTTCTTCTTCTTCTTCTTCTTCTTCTTCTTCTTCTTCTTCTTCTTCTTCTTCTTCTTCTTCTTCTTCTTACCGACAGATGACACCTTTGTTCCACTGGGGTAGAGGAGCCATTCTTCTGGAAAGTACATGTTGGTTTTTTCTCCAATTTTCCGGCACTTTTGATTTGCAAACCTCTCTGGGGACTTTTCCTTTTCTCTCTCAGTGTCTTCTCCAGAACGCTATAGTTGATTAATCCACCCTTTCTTTCTTCATTTGTTTTCCCTTTTGTTTTACTCACTGCATGTCTAGTTTGAGAAACTTTTCCCCCCCTTCTCCCCGATGGCAATCAGGGGGAAAATGTGCTCCGCTGATTGACAGTGCTATGCTTGTCACTCACATCCACAGAAAGGTGTCTGTATATGTGTGAGAGCGTCTGTGTCTCTGTGAGTGTAGTTTTCTGTGACAGATTGAATCGGAGTGCAGGTGGGGGTTGCTCACTGCCGTAAAATTTTAGGGAGACTTCTAGTTGGCATCTGGACAGCAAGATATGCAGTTTGAGGTGCAGGGAGAGATGAGAGAAGCTAATTGGTAATCGGAAAACACTTTATAAGGTTCATTAGTAAACATCTTGGTTATGTGTGTAACGAATAGTGTTGGGTCCGAGTCCACCTTTGAGGAGTCCGAGTCAAATCCAAGTCCTTAATAATTGAGTCCGAGTCCAAGTCCGAGTCCAAAGAGGGCCGAGTCTGACTTGAGTCCGAGTTCTTAACATCTGAGTCCGAGTCGAGTCCGGCCGAGTCCACAAAGATTTCAATGAATTGAAATTGACCTTTCACAAAGACCCGCCCCTCTTAGTTACTGTTGCTACGTCACAATCATAGTCACTGCTAGTAAGGAGTCAAATATGCAGAAGATGCTGGAAAAGCAAAGAATGTGCAGGAGCTGGAGGATTTTTCCTCATTAACAACCATTACAAAAAAAAACAAAAAACAAAAGAACGAAAAAAAACAAACAGTTGTGGATCATTCAGCTAATGACACACAATATTAAAATTAAGTAATTTTTCTTGTATTTTTTGTTTGTATTTTGTCTTGTGGACTAGGCTAGTAAACATCTGTTATGTGAAAAAAACTTTTTCAGTGCAGTACTAAATAGAAACAATGTTTTTATGATCCGTCTTATTAATAAATAAATAAAAAATAAATTTTGGAGATTCTGAAAGGTGTATGTAAACTTATGACTAAAGTGTAAATGTAACAAAAATCATGAAATTATTAGACGCCAAAATGTTGCTATGGTTATCACTTTCTCATGTTGCTATAGTTACTATGTCAATCATTGTAATTTCATGACTCACAGGACTAACATTTAGCGGATTCACTCCCACATTTAAATGCATTTATCATTGTTTATATTTTACAGTGTGAACATAACCACTGGTCCTCTAGAACCACAAAAACAAATCTATTATTTAGATTGCCAATAGCGCTCCCTTTGAGCCATCACTCATTTACCGCGTTCTGTACTCTCCCTAAAACTCGTCATAAACACTGAAGTTGTCCGCACAGCACAGTGAATCTCTCATTGATATCACCTCTAGACTTTGTTTATGAGGGAATTTGCGAAAGGATAAAGCTTGTGCTGATTCTGAACATACATTTTAAGCGAATTCTCCGGATGTTGACTCTAAGATGCCTCTGATTTGCCACTGTGTTAATGCGCTTAATATACATTTCTTTGATTGGCTAATGCTCACGTGGAAACAACACAAGTAGTTTCGTTTCGTTTTTGAATAATATTGTGTCCTCCAGTGCCCGGACTCGACTGGACTCAGACATGTTTCCGAGTTTAAATTGTCCGAGTCCGTGTTAAGTCATGAGTACAAATTCATCCGAGTGCGTGACAAGTCCGAGTTCATTCGAGTCCGAGTTCGAGTACCCCAACTCTAGTAACGAAGACGTATTCGGACGTACCGTACTGATTGGGATCACGCTTATGGAGCCTGTCAGCTTCGAGTAATGAAAAAATGAGCCAATGCACATTGGCGTGCAGGCACGTGCGCAGGTAGGGCTCAACCTGTGCAGAGCACATGCCCTTTTTGCTCTTATACTCGAAGTGCCCTTTTTTTTTTGGTGGTGGTGTTTTTTTTCTTCTTCAATAAATCAATGCTATTGGTCACCCTTTACGTCTGTCTGTTTTAAAAATATTTAGCCAATAAAAGTTTCTTAAAAAGAGCTTGTGTGAATCTTGCTCGATCCTCAAACTGTCAGTAAACCTGATAACTCCGGCCCCTCTATCGTGATTGAATGAACTGAAGCTCCGCAGCAGCCGCACATCAGACAGCAGCTGAACGAAGTTTTGCATGGGTAAATAAAGATCTTGTTGTTTGAATAAGTACTAAACACTTTGTCTATAAAAGCTCATATTTTATTTATTTGATGTCTGACTGAGACATGTGGGACCTGAGAGAGAGGTCTAGGCTAGAATTTGCCATCTAGTCATAGCCAATACATAGTCTACACTTAAATAGCCTGTGCATACAGTAGCATTTCATCTTTTATAAAATGTGATTTTGGCCAAATGTATTTTACAACAGGAAAAACTGAGCGCCTATATAGCTACAACAAACTTAACCCGTTGATGAAAGTGTAATGTGATGCCGCCGGTGCCGTTTTAATGACGGACAAAATGCACATTTGCACACATTCGCTGGTCAAAAACCCTGTAACTGTATTTGAGTTTGACTTTTGTAAAATGTTAACAATATATTCATAAGTAATACAACAACATATAATTTGTTTTTACCATCGGAATATCATAAGCACAGGCGCGCACCCGCGCTGTTACGTACTGAAACTACACAAAGCGACTGAGTGATCCTCGTCGTCACCTAGGTAATATATTTTTAAGAAATTTTCTTCTTTGATTTATGATTGCTGATACACTTAATTTATTAACATTTCATCTTGTTATGGTAATAATATTAAATTATGGTTAATTCAAGGCTGTTGATATGCACATATTCGCTATATTTTTTTTAAATCTATGGTATTCTATACTCTCCGCTCGTCCTCACATGTATAAATGTAGTAAAACATGGTTTTACTACAGTAATGTTGTAGCAGTAACTAAAAAAAAACATTACAGAAGATCACCGTGAAATCTTTATTTTTTATCATGCAGAATGTAATTCATGATTTAATTCATTCCAATGCTTAATTTATTTGATCCAAAATACAGCAAAAACAGTAATATTGTGAAATATTTTAACAATCTAAAATAACTGTTTTCTATTTAAATATTTTAAAAAGTAATTTATATCTGTGATCAAAGCTGAATTTTCAGCATCATTACTCAAGTTCAGTACTCTTCAGTGTCACGTGATCCTTCGGAAATGCTTTTCACTGCAATTGTACTTTTCACACTATTTTATTTATTTATTTTCATTGCTGGCTTATTTTAGGGAAAGTGTAGTGAACAAGGGACCTTCAAGAGACCAATATTCCTGGTCCTCCACAATATCCAGTTTTTGCCAGGTAGGCGGATACATGTTGGATATGCTATAGTTGTATGGCTATAGTTTCTTATAATCTGGAATTGAGTTGGACATAATTATTTAAATTATATTAAATTATATATTCAAAATAGTTTCTAAAAAATACTTGACTCATGTTTATGTGTGACATTGAGAAGAGGGGAAGGTAGAGCAATGTTAACCAAATAATACAAATAAGCTTATGAAACCAAACAGAATAGCTAAAAATTTTATTCAGAAAGAGCTTTATCAGAATCAGAATCAGAATCAGAATCAGAAAGAGCTTTATTGCCAAGTGTGCTTGCACACACAAGGAATTTGTTTTGGTGCTGAGGCTTCCAGTGGACATATACAAATACAACAAGAAATATGAAACATAATACTACAAATTATAAGAATAAAGAATAAAAATAAAAATATATGAGAATAAAAGTATCACAGTTGGGTTTAGTCAGAATAGACATTTCCAGATTTACAGATTATGAACATATTTACAGTGTTTTGAATATTATAAATAAATAAATCTACATATACAATCTACAAATCTACATATATTGAAGTTTTTGTGTGCAAAGAACAAAAAAATATATATATAATATATATATACATTTTTTATAACTATAACTGTATTAAAAAAAATATTAATTATATAACTATTTTTTGTACTTATATGAATTATGATTACATGGTGGGGGAAAAAAAGGGAGGGGTGCCCTTTGTCAGTTTCAGAACATGCCCCTCAAAAGGTCTGTGCACGACCCTGTTGGCGTGCGAGATTTACATCTCGCGCTCCGCCCTGCAGCACGGATATAAACATGGAAGCGGATGCACGCACCACTTGTTTTTCGCTGAGGAGGCGATTGGAGCCCGGGTTCAGCGGTGATCCAGCACTAGTGGCAAACAGGTCTACGTCTCCGTTCCCTCCTTCAGGGAACGAGGTTACATACCTAACCGAGATGTTCCCTTTCAGTTCGGTCACGTTCGACGTAGTCGCATCATTGAGACGGAGATGGGACAGGGCCTAGGTAAGGGAAGTCCACTGCTGTTCCGCATGACCCACTCAGACAGACTTGGATAACACTGGGAAAGCGTGACCTTTCAGTGGAAAGGGAGGTGCTGCGCAAGCCACATCCTGCCCGTAGGGAGGTATCATGTGGATGTTACACATATGGAGTGGGTGTTCCCAGACAGTGCAACATATGGAATGTCACTGAGGTGGCTACTGACCTAGGCAGGGGGGAGACAGAGGGGCCTACGCAGAGGGAGAGACTGCCAAGGGCAAAACACGGGCTTGCCGCATGGAGCCAAATCGTGGAAGAATACACATATGGGATTGTCGTAGGGATCACAACATAAGGGACCCAGCCTAGCACAGGTTCAACCAGTGCATACGAGTGATAGGCTTTGCAACAGACGCTCCGCCACATCTGTTGCCGAGGGGTGTGGAGGAACTCAACAGGGTTCGCTAAAGCAGAACTCTACTGGAGCGAGAATGTCGCACATATCCAGTCCATAGGAGGGGAATGGCACAGCAAGCCAAAACTTTGAGCGGGGCTTACAGTGTTGACCTGCTTCTATGAAAAGAGAGTACACAGGAAGCTACCGGCTCGACACGTAGGCTATAGAATCTAGAGAAAGTGTTTGGTGTCATCCAGCCCGCAGCTCTACAAATATCTGTCAGTGAGGCACCCTGTGTCAGCGCCCAGGAAGAAGCTACATTCCGACTGGAGTGGGCAGGCATGGTGCGTCTTGGGATTGATACGCCAAGAAGATGGCATCCACTACCCAGTTGGCCAACCTCTGCTTGGAGACAGCCTTTCCCTTCTGCTGGCCTCCGTAACAGACGAGGAGCTGGTCTGAGATACTGAGGCTTTGCGTTATGTCCACGTTCAGGCATAGGGTGCGGACGGGACAGAGAAAAGCCAGGGCTGGGTCTGCCTTTTCTGGGGGCAGCGCTTGCAGGTTCACCACCTGGTCCCGAAAGGGAGTGGTAGGAACCTTGGGCACATATCCAGACTGGCATCTCAGGATAACGTGAGAGTTGGCCGGCCCGAATTCCAGGCACGATTCGTCGATCAAAAATGCGTACAGATCCCCTACTCTCTTGATAGAGGCCAAAGTAAGCAGGATAACTGTTTTTATAGACAGGACTTTTAACTCTGCTGCCGGCAATGGCTCAAAGAGAGGTCTCTGCAGTGCCGTGAGCACCAGAGATAAGTCCCAAGAGGGAATAGGGGGGGGGGGGGGAGGGGGGGGTATAGGGAGGCGAGGCGGATTCATTGTCCCCATTCAGCTCCCCATCCAATGCAGTGATCGACATCCTGTCCTCAGGAGGAGCCCCGAACGAAGCGGCTGGTCGGTCCACTACAGAAAAACGATACTCGGTTACTAACGTAACCTCGGTTCTCTCTAGAGAGGGAACGAGTATTGCGTAAGTTTAGCTTATGCTACGGGAAAGATTCATCTTCTCGAGATACTGAAGCCAAAAAATTATCCTTAATTTTGTATTCCTTGTCAACGCAGTGCAGCAGCTAGCAGACCTAGTGCAGGCCATCTCGCGTGCTCATTGGCTGCCCTGCGGGCAACTGCTGCAGCCTACCAGTGAGCCCCGCGTGACGTCACGCCCAATGAAGGGCGCTCGCGCCTTCATAGCGTCACAGCCCGCCAGAATGGGCGTGGCTTATTAGCGCATAACACTAGGGGCTGTAGGCTGACTTCCCTGGTTTTCGTCGACTGAAGCGAAGTCGCTCGTGGCGCAAGCACGGCCGGTTACGCAATACTCGTTCCCTCTCTAGAGAGAACCGAGGTTACGTTAGTAACCGAGTATCGTTCTCTTACGAGAGGTTCTCTCGTATTGCGTAAGTTTAGCTTACGCTACGGGAACACTTTGTCAACGCCGTGCGTGCCAAGCATCCACATGAGACCCCGAGCTTTCAGGGGAACCCCATAAGTGGAAAAAATAAGGTGGCCAGCCACGCGGGCCATCACTTGTACATAAGCACACATAGGGAATACAGAGCAGCGCGCCGGTCTGTATAGGCACATGGCACATACCCTACTTAGTGCAGCTCAACCAGGAGAGCTGAGTCATGTGAAAGTGATCTGAGCAGGAGATCTGGGCAGAATACACCTCTCCTTCAGACTGACAACAGTTTAGCCTGCAAGGCAGGAACTTCTAGGTTATAAAACCTGACAAAGGTAGACGGGGAGCTCCAGCCCGCCGCTACACATATGTCATGGATAGAAATTCCACTGGACCATGCCCACGAAGAGGCCACGCCTCTCGTGGAATGAGCCCTGATGCCCAGAGGGTATTGCAGACCTTTTGACGCGTAAGCGGCCGCTATAGCGTCTACTATCCATCTGGACAGGCTCTGTTTCGAGGAGGCGAGACCCTTGGTGCGCCCACCAAACGAAACAAAAAAGCTGTTCCGAACGCCTGAAGGAAGCGGAGCGCGTAATGTAAAACCTCAGCGCTCTGACAGGGCAGAGGAGATTCACATCACCTTCGCTGTCAGATGCTGGGAGAGCTGACAACGAAATAACTTGCGCTCTGAATGGAGCGCCCATCACTTTAGGGACATAGCCATGTCTAGGTCTGAGGATGACTTTAGAGTCATTCGGTCCGAACTCAAGACACGACGCGCTGACAGACAGCACATGCAGGTCCCCTACACGTTTTACTGACGACAGTGCAATCAGAAAGACGGTTTTCAGTGATAGATATTTCAACCCCACGGTGTCTAGTGGTTCAAATGGAAAAGCTTTCAGGGCCTCGAGGACCAATGAAAGATCCCACATGGGAACCGACGGGGGGCGCGGCTGATTCATCCTTCTAGCTCCTCTAAGGAAGCGGATGGCCAACTCGTGTCTTCCCAATGACTGGCCGTGCGTCGATTCTGCGAACGCTGCCACGGCCGCCACGTATACATTGAGCGTGGATGGGGACCTTCCCTTATCCAACAGCTCTTGTAGGAAGGTGAGCAGATGCGCCACCCCGCATGTCCGCGGGTCCAGACCTCTGTCGGTGCACCATCCAGAGAAAACCGACCACTTAGACGCGTAGAGCCTTCTCGTGGAAGGGGCTCTAGACTGCGTGATCGTGTTCATCACTCCTTCTGGCAGGGCAACGAGTACCCGTTGATCAACCATGCATGCAGAGACCAGCGCTCTGGATTGGGATGCCAGATCGTGCCGCGAGCCTGAGAGAGGAGATCTGCCCTCACCGGATTCGGCCACGGAGCTGTATGTGACAGCCCTGCTAGTTCCGGGAACCAAATCTGATTCTCCCAACGCGGGGCTATGAAGAGCACCGAGTGGCGCGTTTCCCTGATTCTCTTGATCACCTGTGGCAACAGAGAGACCGGAGGGAAAGCATATAGCGGGAGGCTGAGCCAAACCTGGGCCAGCGCGTCCTCGTCCTTCGAACAGACCGTCGGGCATTGAGCGTTGTCTTTTGACACAAATAGGTCGACTTCCACTCTGCCGAATAGGCGCCACAGTTTCTGGACCGTTTGGGGTGCAGGGACCATTCCCCTGGGGGAACATTGTCCCTGGACAGTTTGTCTGGGCAGTCGTTCAAATGGCCAGGCACATGCGCCGCCCTCAGCGAGCGCAGGTGCATCTGAGACCAAATAAGGAGGCGTTCCGTCAGATTGCAGAGATTTCTGGATCTGACACCGCCCTGACGGTTTACATAGGATACCACAGACATGTTGTCCGAGCGGACAAGAACATGCTGGTCCTGTATGAACGGGAGGAAGCACTTCAGCGAGTTCTCGACCGCTATCATTTCCAGACAGTTTATGTGAAAACCCTTCTCCTGGTCTGACCACTGGCCAAAGGCCGGTCTGCCCTCGAACAGTGCGCCCCAACCCGAGTTGGACGCGTCTGTCGAGATGACTTTACGATAAGAGATGGTTCCCATCATTACTCCCTGCTGGTACCAGTCGGCCACTAACCAGGGCTGCAGAGCTGCTATGCAGGCCTGAGTCACTCTGATTTTCTGGCCGCCAGACACCCGGCGGGACACGCGAGCATTCAACCAGCGTTGGAGCGGGCGCATGCGCAGTAGGCCCAGCTGGAGCACCGCTGCAGCTGATGCCATACAGCCCAACATCCTTTGAAATGTTTTCAAAGGGAGAAAGCTGCCCTTCTGGAAAGATGCGGCTAGGTGGTGAACACGGCGCGCGCGCTGTGTGGATAAACAAGCCATCATGGTCACCGAGTTCAGTGCTATTCCTAAAAAGGAAATTGACTGGCTGGGCAGTAATGAGCTCTTGGTCCAGTTGACCGTGAGACCCAAGCTTTCCAGATGACTGAGAAGCACTGTTCTGTGAGATAGCAGTTCTGTCTCTGACTGTGCCAATATCAGCCAATCGTCCAGATAGTTCATTATTCGCAGCCCCTGACTTCTCAGGGGGGCGAGCGCCGCGTCCATGCACTTTGTAAATGTACAGGGTGCCAGGGACAGGCCGAACGGCAGGACGGTGTAATGATATACCTGACCATCGAAGGCGAATCTCAAAAATTGCCTGTGACGGGGTACTATCTGAATCTGACAATAGGCATCCTTCAGATCTAGAGAAATAAACCAGTCCCTCGGGCGAACGTGCGCGAGGATTTTCCTGGTCGTAAGCATTTTGAACGGTCTTTTCGCAAGCACTTAGTTCAAATGTCTCAGATCTAGGATAGGTCTGAAGGCTCCGTCCTTCTTGGGTACGAGAAAATATCGGCTGTAAAAGCTTGACTCGCTCAGAGAAGGCGGTACCTTTTCTATAGCCCCTTTGCACAGCAGCTTTGCTATTTCTGCGTGAAGTAGTTGGGCTACTTCCGCATTCACTATCGTCGCGGTCCGGGCTTGAAAGCGCGGGGGACGGCGAATGAATTGAAGTGTATAGCCCTGCTTTATTGTGCTCAACACCCATTCTGAAATCCCTGGGATAGTTTCCCACGCAGCTATTTGAGCCGCTAGGGGGCGAATGGCCTCCGGGTTCAGACCGCCGCCATTTGCGGGCTTGTGAAACTGAACCGGAGCCGAAAGGGCGGTGCGCGCGCTCTCAGTTCTGGGCATTGGCTGCTCGCTGAAAAGCCGAAACCGGCTGATTTATGTGAGATGTCCCAATCATAAGGGATGGGGAACAGTCTTTTGTCATTTTTTTTGACGCGCGAGCAGCGCTCCGGGCGGGAAAGCTTCCTGTAAGCGTGAGCGCGGGCACGAGACTTACAAGTGTATTTGATGCCCCGATCATAATGGATGGGGAGCGTTTTATTAATGCCCTGCGTTTTGTGATAACACTTAAACGCGCGGGCGGAGCCCGGGGGGAGGTTAGTGTTTAGCAAGCGTGAACGCACTCAGGCGGGCACGAGACTTACATTCATAACCTGCTTTCTTTTGTGAAACTGACCCGGAGCCGAAAGCGCGGCGCGCGCGCTCTCGGTTCTGGGCAATGGCTGCTCGCTGAAAACCGAGACCGGCTGATTTATATGAGATGTCCCAATCATAAGGGATGGGGAACATTCTTTTTTTTTTTTTTTTTCACTTTTTGACGTGCGAGCAGCGCTCCGGGCTGAAAAGCTTCCTGTAAGCGTGAGCGCGGGCACGAGACTTACAAGTGAATTTGACGCCCCGATCAAAATGGATGGGGAGCGTTTTATTAATGCCCTGCGTTTTGTGATAACACTTAAAACGCGCGGGCGGAGCCCGGGGGGAGGTTTGTGTTAGCAAGCGTGAACACACTCTGGCGGGCACGAGACTTACATCCATAACCTGCTTTCTTTTGTGAAACTGACCCGGAGCCGAAAGCGCGGCGCGCGCGCTCTCGGTTCTGGGCAATGGCTGCTCGCTGAAAGCCGAGACCGGCTGATTTATGTGAGATGTCCCAATCATAAGGGATGGGGAACATTCTTTTTTCACTCTTTGACGCGCGAGCAGCGCTCCGGGCGGAAAAGCTTCCTGTAAGCGTGAGCGCGGGCACTAGACTTACAAGTGTATTTGACGCCCCGATCATAATGGATGGGGAGCGTTTTATTAATGCCTTGCGTTTTGTGATAACACTTAAACGCGCGGGCGGAGCCCGGGGGGAGGTTTGTGTTAGCAAGCGTGAACGCACTCTGGCGGGCACGAGACTTACATTCATAACCTGCTTTCTTGATCGTGTAACAGAGCGGGCAGATAGTGGGCACAGACTTGTGGACACATTTCTTACATTCAACACTCGAGCGGCTTTTCTGCGCTTCATGAGAGTGTGCTCTGCGAGGTTCGGAGTGCTTATGTGTAGTGGTGAACACTGGGGCGTGGGCACTTTCATTACACTTACAACACCGACGGCATGAGCCGGACCAGACATTAAATACTCTTTTTGAGATTTTTCTGGGTCGCCGTGAAAACGGCGTTTGTGTGCAGGCGAGAGGGTCAACAAACCGGCTCGTTGGCTGCTAATTGAACCACTGCAGTAGCCTGTTTGAAGGGGACTGACAGGGAATAAACTTAAACACGCACGTCTTTTCAGAGGCGATGTGTCTGTTAGTAAGTTAAGCGTGAGCGCTCGTGAGCGGGCACGTAACTTACATTCTTAATCTGACATTATACTCACTTGAGATTTCTCTGGGTCGCCGCGAGGACGGCGGATGTGTGCAGGCGAGCGGGTTGCATTACCGGCTCGTTGGCTGCCAAATACACCATTGCAGTAGCCTTATCTAAGGGGACTGACATGGCGAGACATTTCGACGGCGGCGCGCAAGCCCGTCCGGGTCGTGCAGAGAGCTCGAGAGGGCTCTGCATGACGCGCGAACGGGGACGCGAGGGCGGGGTAGCTCTCTTGTAACGTAAAGAGAGCTAGCCGCGTGCTCGGTGGTCGAGCAGAACTGGAACAGTGTTTGTACGAGGGCGCGCGCACGAGTAGTGGGCACGGGACCTACATGTAACACAGATGATGCCCGTCTGGGTCATGCAGAGAGCTCGAGAGGACTCCGCATGATGCGCGAACGGGGACACGAGGGCGGGGTAGCTCTCTTGTAACGTAAAGAGAGCTAGCCGCGTGCTCATACGTGTCCCTCGGCCTCATTCTCAGATGCGACGGCAGTGAGGCTCGTGAGCGGCAGCTGCGCGTCGGTGAGGAGAGGCGGGGGGTGTTGAAGGCTTCGAGTCGAGCCCGCAGGGTCGACAGCGGAAGCGCTTCACAGCCGGAAGTGCGAGGCGTCTTAAAAAAGACACTCGCTGCTCTTTTAGAATAGGTTTTAGAATAGGTTTTAGCAAGGTAAAGGATACGTCGCCGGATAGCGTAGCTCGCACGGATGGCTGAAGGTGGCGAAGACGGCCGGCTTCCTCAGCGCTCTCCTAAGCTGGCTGTCCGCTGTTCGACGGCGGCGGTGGCTTCTCTCAGATCCAGCGATGCGAAGAGCTCGCTGAAGAGACGAAAATCAGGGAATTCAGCCTACAGCCCCTAGTGTTATGCGCTAAGCCACGCCCATTCTGGCGGGCTGTGACGCTATGAAGGCGCGAGCGCCCTTCATTGGGCGTGACGTCACGCCGGGCTCACTGGTAGGCTGCAGCAGTTGCCCGCAGGGCAGCCAATGAGCACGCGAGATGGCCTGCTCTAGGTCTGCTAGCTGCTGCACTGCGTTGACAAGGAATACAAAATGAAGTATAATTTTTTGGCTTCAGTATCTCGAGAAGATGAATCTTTCCCGTAGCGTAAGCTAAACTTACGCAATACGAGAGAACCTCTCGTAAGAGAACAACAACATCCAGAAATGCACGGGTGGAATGGCATCTTGAAAAAGATGCAGACACACCCGTGTTGCTCTTTCAGGAAATAGTGTATTTAATGAATATAAAGGTCTATGAAACTCTCCCCCAAAACTAACCTCACAAATGAAGTTACTTTGTCAGCCGGGGGGCCGGTTACAGAACACTTTAAGACAGATAACAGACTTTTACGACCTCAAAGGAATGTGGCCACATGCGCCACATGCTTGAGAGAGAGAGACAATCATTAATTAAATAATCTTTGCGGTATTACTCTGATCTATGAAGGAACATGCCTCACTGAAACTGTGATGATTTAATGTCTCGTGTTCTATCATGAATAGCAACATGGTATGTTTGATTGGGATGTATGTGGTTGCACAACCACCCAACGGTCAATATAACCTCACCTGTATCATGCTTCCTACCTAATTAATCCTCATTTAATGACACACACTTTGATGTGCATCACCTTCTCTAAGAATGCAATGTGAATTTGTTATGTCTATTTGAGCTTGAATGAACAGTCTAAGCACGCTGGGGACAAAGACCATAAATCAACTAAGAGCCTGTTCCCCTCTCGGACATGTCACCTTACTCATTGGTCCATTCAAACCTTAGGAGTGGTTCTTTCTCAGGCTATATCAGAGGCAGGCAACAGTGACCGCTCTCTCTTGGTAGTTTTCATCCTGCCGCAAACATTGTTTCAGGTGATACGGGGAACCCCCTCCCCCCCTCCGTGGGGGCCCAGCGGCCTCCCAGCAGGCCTGGATCCCAACCAGATCCGGCCTCATGGAAGAGAGAGGACACTCTCTCACAAAGAACCAAGGACAATCTCAGGAGTTTGTAACAACGACTCTAACCCACGATGCAAGTTCATCATATCTTCTTCATCCAACAAAGAAGAAAATGATTGAGACTTCAACATCTGACACTCGCAGAATCATCAACAACTTCAGTTTTCAACAACTTTGATAATAGTGTACGCTACCCAGGCATGCAAGTATACTTTTGATTAGATGCTTTGAAAATGAAATGCTGATGTTCTTCTCATATAGTTACATGGAACTTCTCAATAGTTCCGTTTTTGGTTTCGTTCTATCACTCACCTATTTATGTATTCATGTGTGTATGTTGTTTAGTTTATTTATATTCATATAAATATCTATATTTAGTTAAAGTATAGGCGCCCCCTTTTAACCCGTTTAAACATGCATAACTCAGTTAAATGTGCAGACATTCTTCAGGTACTGTTGAATTGTTCTGACATTCTCTGGTTCCCATGACAACAACTGGTCACAGGAAGTGCTAACTTGTGATTTCACTTTGTAAACAAACCAGCCTAGGTGGCTAAGCTAACCTAACCTAGCATCCATCCAGCTTAGGCTAAGCTAACCTAACCTAGCATTCATCCAGCTTAGGCTAAGCTAAATAATAACTTCTACAGTTAGCAGTTAGCACCTAGCACCATTCACTTGAAGCCTTAATTACAGCTTTTGTTTACACAGTGCAAATTATTCTAGAATACTTTCTTTAACCCCAGTTAGGGTTTCCAATTCTTCACTTTCCGTACTTTCAATTCTTCTCAGGTAAATTTCACCTTCACTAGTTAGGCATAGTCCTGCGTGAGCGCTGTAGGCAAAATTTGCAGATGCCCTGTCAATTAAACTTAAGTTTAACTACATGTAAACTGTGTAGCTAGAGAAGAATTCGTATAGTAATGAGAATTTCCATCAGCATGTTGATTAAACCTTTGGAGGGACACACACAGTGTGGTCTTGAACACGCAACCGCTGTAACCCACTATGGAGTGTTGGTCCAGGCAAATCCAAAGTTTAGTCACTAGTGCTACTGATTATTCTCACATTCAGATCATTACCGCTGTTTTGATTACTTACTTTATTTTTATTTTTTTTTATTTTTTATTTCCACTTTGATAATAATAGCAGTCAGCTATTCCCTTGTCTATTCGGTCATCTATATGATTTAATTCCATTTCCTCTCTTGTTCGAATGTGGTTCCATTTCCCATTGGGCCCAGAAAGGAAACAGAGACACCTTTATTTTTGATTGTGTTTATTTTCAACAAGTGCACTCATTTTTGTGACCCTGCAACACAAGTAATTTCAACAATTACTAGGGCATAACTATAGTCCTGAGGATTGATAATAAGCATAATTTGAATAGGAAAGCTGTCCCTTTTCCTCCTATCCTTCACTTCGTCAAGCCGTAGTGAACCACCATTAAATTCCAGAGAAATAATTTAGTCATAAGAACCATCTTAAGTCATTTATTTCATCTCGGCTATGCCCTTTCCAGGAAATACTCTAGGAACCACACAAGTCTTAGCCTCCTAACATCCACAGCTAAGATGATAAAGATACAAGAGACACATCACTAGCTATATACACATGAAACACCTAACTTTATGCTACATATCTAGCGAACCCATTAAACAGTGGTTCAGAACTTTTAGGGTCATGCATTAGTCTCTCACCACAAGTGTGCCAAAATGTCACAGAGCCTCTGCTTAACCTGACCCCAACCTTCCAGCTTACCAAAGACTATGACAAACCAATGGACACTATGAGAAACCACCTCTAACCCCTCCAACCACCCACGAACGCCATCTGCACCCACCGACAACCGGTGCCCCAGACAACTGAGGTCAACAAGCACACGCTGCGTGCACAGGACAACACCCTGTGTTATGCACCGAATGACATCGCTGCGCCAAAACTTGTGGTGCCACAGTGCAAAAGGGGGGGTCATGCCAGTGTATGCCCATGATGCACCATGGGCTCCACACCGCAGCACCAGAACACCGAAGCAAGTGGCATACCGGCGTCCTCGAAGCGGAAAGACTGTCCTAGCCAACAAAGGACGACAGTCGCTGAGATATTTCCTCCCTTTCTCTCTCCCTCTCCCCTTTGTCTGTTCCAGGATGCTGCTGTGGTTAGTCTTCCTGTGCCTCCAGCCAACCAGAGGACAGCCGCAGTCGGTCATCTCACCAGGTCTGGTATCAGGCAGCTTCCTGAAGGAACAACCGGGACTCCTTATCACCAACTGCAGGACCCACACCCAGAGAGTGTATGTTCGACTCCACTCCCTCGCCCACGCTGAGGCCAATGTCGAACACATGCTCAACCAACTTGAGAAAAGGACTGTCACACAAGCAGAGCTAGATGGACACAACCGCCGCACAACCGGACACTGAACCTAACCACCGTAAGACAACGTGTGGCTGAAATTCAAACTGAAATCCCACAGCTAAAAGGGCAACTCACAACACAGAGTGCCTCCCTGCTGACCATCTTGTTCTTCAATTGTTGTTCTTCAAGAACAACAATTTCACCCTAACTCCAGAATGACAGGTGACACCCAGTCAAGGCACCTGCTGCCCCAACACCTGCTGCAGAGACCTGTACTGGGCTACTGTCCACATCAACCGCCGTGGAACGACCACCGCTCCAGAAGACGTGAGCAACCAGAGGCCACCGTGGCCTTCCAGCCTTCTATGGCAAAGGTGTGTCTGATCTCTCGGCACTTTCAACTTCGATCGTGGTTGTCCTTGAGGGGGACAACAATGGTCGAAAGGGGGGAATGTAGGGTCTGGACCAATCAGACACACACTAATTATTCAAATTCATTGTATTTAATGAATATAAAGGTCTATGAAACTCTCCCCCAAAACTAACCTCACAAATGAAGTTACTTGTCAGCCGGGTGTTCGGTTACAGAACACTTGAAGACTGATAACAGACTTTTACGACCTCAAAGGAATGTGGCCACATGCGCCACATGCTTAAGAGAGAGAGAGACAATCTTTAATTAAATAAACTTTGCGGTATTACTCTGATCTATGAAGGAACATGCCTCACAGAAACTGTGTTGATTTACTGTCTCGTGTACTATCATGTATAGCAGCATGGTATGTTTGATAGGGGTGTATGTGGTTGCACAACCACCCAAAGGTCAATATAACCTCACCTGTATCATGCTTCCTACCTAATTAATCCTCATTTAATGACCCACACTTTGATGTACATCACCTTCTCTTAGAATGCAATGTGAATTTGTTATGTCTATTTGAGCTTGAATGAACAGTCTAAGCACTCTGGGGACAAAGACCATAAATCAACTAAGAGCCGGTTCCCCTCTCGGACACATGTCACCTTACTCATTGGTCAATTCAAACCTTAGGGGTGGTTCTTTCTCAGGCTATATCAGAGGCAGGCAACAGTGACCGCTCTCTCTTGGTAGTTTTCATCCTGCCGCAAACATTGTTTCAGGTGATACAGGGGAACCCCCTCCCCCCCTCCATGGGGGCCCAGAGGCCTCCCAGCAGGCCTGGATCCCAACCAGATCCGGCCTCATGGAAGAGAGAGGACACTCTCTCACAAAGAACCAAGGACAATCTCAGGAGTTTGTAACAACGACTCTAACCCACCATGCAAGTTCATCATATCTTCTTCATCCAACAAAGAAGAAAATGATTGAGACTTCAACATCTGACACTCGCAGAATCATCAACAACTTCAGTTTTCAACAACTTTGATAATAGTGTACGCTACCCAGGCATGCAAGTATACTTTTGATTTGATGCTTTGAAAATGAAATGCTGATGTTCTTCTCATATAGTTACATGGAACTTCTCAATTGTTCTGTTTTCGGTTTCGTTCTATCACTCACCTATTTGTGTATTCATGCGTGTATGTTGTTTAGTTTATTTATATTCATATAAATATCTATATTTAGTTACTAAAATTTGTACATAATATGTATTTGGTTCTGTTTTGTTTGCAATACAAAGTCTCTTTCACGATCGCGATTTTTGCTACTTGCTCAAAGTGCTGTACATGCTAAGAAATAATTATTCTTCTGTGGCCATGGAAGATACCCTTTTCTTAGAATAAATTAATAATCAAAAGAGTTCGTTGGAAGAACTGATTAATTGATTATAATATTAATTCAGCCCCATCAAGTTAATCCAATTAACTGACCCAAATACTCATAATTAATAATAACAAGTTATTATTGATTATTAATATTTCATATAGCTAGGTTCCTTACAATAAATACTGTGACAAATGTATTGCTCATTGTTAGTTCATACATTAAATAATGTTAACTAATGAACCTTATTGTAAAGGGTAAGCATTGTATCTAACCATATCTCAATATGGAAATGCTGAACTGATGAAGTACTGAGATAGAACTGTATTTTTTATGTTGTACTGGCTGACATGCACTTGTCTTGGCAAAAACTGTATATAGACTGTTTACTCATATTACTATGGATTGGATAAAGTGTACCTCCCGCCTTCCACATAAAAAAAGCCAATAACCAGACTAACCTGAAATATTTGCTTTTCTTGCTTCACAATTTGACCATAAGAAACTACATTTAAAGGACAGTATAAGTCGAATTTTAGGGCTCATTTAAAATATGTTATTTAAATGTGAATTTATTGTATTGAAGACTATGAAGTTGTGTGATGTCGGTATGAAGTGACTTTTCACTCATAGTTACCGCAGTCAGAAAACAAAAGAGGAAGTATCATCAGCAAAACGTGAAATGAAATAGCGATTTACTGCATGAGCAAGTACTGAACGCAATCAAATATTTGTGTAGCTGCCAATTGATGGAGGATGTGGTGAAGAAGCTGTCAGAGATCAATATATTGATTTTGAAGATGTTGAAAATTATAGCTTTGAGAATATGTTTGAAATGGTGAATATGAGCCAGATGTTGAATGTACTGGGAAATGAGCTCTGACGAGGACAGTGATGATGGTAAAATATCTGCTGGAATGAATCCCTTCCAAGCTCCACACTTTCCGAATAATGATTACAGTAATTAACCCCCCCCCCCCCCCCCCCCCCTAAAAAAAGAGGGTTTTTTGCACTTTTAAGTTTACCTTTATAAAAACAATTAAAGCCAACATTAAAAAAAAAAAAACTTTGAAAATGCAAAGACATACACCCACACAAACATATTGAGTATTACATTTATATAATGGCTAGACTAAACTTTGTCATAAACATCACAACATTCATTGTTTTTATCAGTTTGTAGCCCTGAAATGACGGGGTTGTTTAGTTTTTGTAATTTAGAAGAATTGAATCAATGATCAAAGGTGCTTGAACATTAAAAGCTCATGTGGTCCATTACAATGCAGCATGTATTGGTATGTTACCAAAATAAGAGTGCTGAACACATACAAATGGAACAATTTTACAATGTTTACTCAAGCACTTGAGTCAGGTTCTCTCTTTTTTCTCTCTCTCGCTCTTCTTCCAGTTTTAACTTCTAGCAAATATAACTCTGATGTTTTTCTTGAAACTTTATACCTTGATTACATCCCAGCGCTTCATGAGAACCGATAATAGTCTTCAATTTGCAGCCAGCAAGTGTGTATTGATTCTTCTCACACTGCCTTGTTGCTGTGTTATTGAGCAAATCAAAGCTGTAATTTAAGTGTTACCTCTGGAAAACATGGATTGCATTTGAAGAGCATTTGTATCAGAGTGGAATAAATTACGGTAAATCGTCTGGCCTGGAAATCAGATGAATGTTGAATTGTAAAATATCGCTTAATTCAAAACCTGTAAAGGTAGGACACAATTAAATGAGCTCTTATTTACCTGTTCATGTGAATTTCAATATCAGCAGTGCTGATCTGATCTGCAGTCACTACACATTAAGTTCACACCCTTTAATTGAGGATAAATTATGTTTAGAAAACATTTGAAAAGATAAAAGACGCAATGGACAAAACACTTGCTATAAACACTTTTTTGGGGGATTTGCAAATGCTTGTGAGAACATTTTAAAGTAGATTATTGGTTTGGGGCAGAAATAATGTGATATTGAAAGTTTGAATGCTTTTAGAGAGTTCAAACGCAGCAATGATTGCAGCCAAGGAAAAGACGAGAAAAACAGTGTTGCCCCAGGCTTTTTCAAATGACTCAATGTCTTGTCTTGCCTAAGAGCCCTCCCAGATGCACCTTGGGGAGCATATTACTGTTTGAATCAGTCTGTGGAACATCTTAGCTGCTCAGTGGATGTTCTGATTCAGTGCCTGTTCTCACATGTTCTCAAACCAGAACATGTTCACCCCTCTCTGTCCCCCTGTTGGGATCATTGCATGAGGGTTGCATTTGAAGATTCTTCTTTATATGGGCATTCTTGTCAAAAAAGGTCACTGTATGTGTAACTTTTTCACTTCAGTCCATGAAGGCTCTTTTTTTCAGAAGGCTTATATGTAAATAAAAAAATACAGCATGCTTTTATATAAGAATGTTTCAACTGATGCAAATGTACCATTTATATACAACTAATGTATACACTGAGAAATAGTTTATTAATGTGGAAAGTGGATTGTACCATGTGTATGTATGACAAATAATTTCCATTTTAAACATAAGCAACGTGTTTTTCAACCTTACAAGGAAGTCGTAAGTCTCTCTGTGATTTATATAAGCTCAATCTTACTGTACCACCTTAGAGAAACACAAAGGAATGATGGGGTGAGAGGAAGGAGAAATATAGAGATGATGGGGGAAGGAAGGAGAAACCCAGAGAAACCATTTACAGCTAGCATGATGGGATGAGAAGATAGAGAAATGGAGAACAGAGAAATCTGGAATGACCTCCTCTCATGTAGCCTTATTCTAATTGCCTGTTTCTCTCTGTCTGACACATTATACATATTAAATAGAAATCTATTGGCAAAAGTAACTGGTGTAGCTTCCGTGATTCAACAATAATAGGGGGAAGCAGGATTTTTAAATATATATATATTAGAGGTGGGCATAGATTTTTTTTTAAATCTAGATTAATCTAGATTAATATTGAAATTAATCTAGATTAATCTAGATTAAAATGGCTCATTTGAATTCTCCCGAAGGCATTCAGAATATGTGTGCTACCCAAATAATGACTAAAAGTAAGTCTTTGTGAATAGTTCGCCTCGCGTAGGGCTGTGCATTTCTGCCAAAAATGCCATTCGTCAATCGAGGAGCAAAAGTCGAATATCGTAAAAAAAAAAAAAAAAAAAAAAAAAAACGGAAGCGTTTTTTTTTGTAGCCTATAAATTAATGTATGTCCAAAAACCGGATAATGTCATACTTTTTATTAGTGCTATCGTGGCGAAATAATCTGTTTGGTTGTAAAATGTATTACCTGAATGAAATGAAATCGAATGTATCGTCCTGTGGAATCATTCATTCACAGACATCATACGAAGATGTTCAACTAATAAAGATCTTGATCGCTGGCAAAAATATGATGCATTTGCAGATTTGCTTTCACTAGACTAGACTGTAGATCGGCCACTTCATCCAACGCTCTTGATGCTCTTAAATCTTCCTGTTTCGACTCCGAGTGTGATTGAAAGCGCTTCAGACGATTCAGTGCGCGAGGAACTGAACAGATCAACTGATTCGCGAACCGATTTAGACAGATCATCTGACAACTTATTTGATGAAGTCTTTGAACAGAATCGACTCAAAAGAGTGATTCATTTGTAAATAAGCATCGCTCATGCCCATACAAAGGACACAGCGCGCTTGGAATAAACTCATTTAACAACGTATTGCATTAAAATAAAGTAACGAGAGGAAAGTCGCCCAACGTAACATTTAGTAAAAGTATACACCTTGTGTCCCTGACAGGAAAATACCCTGCTGCGCGATCTGTGACAGTAGGCGATGCGTCAATTATGTCAAATATAGGCTATACACATGGAATTGCGCGAAAATATAACGATATTCGAAAAATTCATTTTATGATCCCAACCCAACTTTGAGAATAGATTAAGGGCGATATTTTTTTTATCGCCCGATAAGAGTCTCACGTTAACGCAGCACGTTAACGCCGATAACGGCCCACCACTAATATATATATATATATATATATATATATATATATAAAATATAAATAAATAAATAAATAAACATTATTAGTCAAGTCACCTTTATTTATAGTGCTTTTTACAATACAGATTGTTATTACAATGATTTCTGAAGGATCCGATGAAACTGAAGACTTGAGTAATTGCTGCCAAAAATCATATTTTCTCATTTTAAAATAAAATAACAAAAGTTATTATAAATGTATTATTATTATTATTATTATTATTATTTTCTTGTTTTTAAAGCTTGTGTCTTTACGTTTCTTTCTTTCTTTTTTTTTTTCTTCTTTTTTTTTTGTCTTTTGCCCAGCCGGTGAGATAATCATAGCCATGCAGCACTTCTTTGTTAGTAGGGGAGAGCGGGTTATGTTGTCACACTTTTCACACTGTCTAACATTTACTGAGCACCATACATCACAATGGTAAAAGTGTCATACCAAATGAAAGAAGGATGTCTTGGGCACATATGTTGTAGTCACAACATCTTCATATCTTATCTCATTATAGAGTTGTAGACTGTAGAATAGAGAGTGTGCACTTGAGACAATTTGCCCCATCGGAGGTTAAGTTGTCACACTAGATTATCTAAAAATAAGAACACAACTACTTAATTGCGAATATTGTTTTTTTATTATTTTTTTATTTATGATTTTAATTTATTTCGAACAAAAACTGGAAATATAAACTATTGTGCCTGGAGAATCTGGAAAAACAATTATTTAAATCCAAACGATGCACATTTCCATCCAAATTTCCATTTGTGCTAGAGCCTGGCAGAGTAGAGTTGGTGCTAGAGCCTGGCCGAGCAGAGTTGGTGCTAGAACCTGGCAGAGCAGAGTTGGTGCTAGAGCTTGGCAGAGCAGGGTTGGTGCTAGAGCCTGGCAGAGCAGGGTTGGTGCTAGAGCCTGGCAGAGCAGGGTTGGTGCTAGAGCCTGGCAGAGCAGAGTTGGTGCTAGAGCCTGGCAGAGCAGAGTTGGTGCTAGAGCCTGGCAGAGCAGAGTTGGTGCTAGAGCTTGGCAGAGCAGGGTTGGTGCTAGAGCCTGGCAGAGCAGGGTTGGTGCTAGAGCCTGGCAGAGCAGGGTTGGTGCTAGAGCCTGGCAGAGCAGGGTTGATGCTAGAGCCTGGCAGAGCAGTGTTGATGCTAGAGCCTGGCAGAGCAGTGTTGATGCTAGAGCCTGGCAGAGCAGAGTTGGTGCTAGAGCCTGGCAGAGCAGAGTTGGTGCTAGAGCTTGGCAGAGCAGGGTTGGTGCTAGAGCTTGGCAGAGCAGGGTTGGTGCTAGAGCCTGGCAGAGCAGAGTTGGTGCTAGAGCTTGGCAGAGCAGAGTTGGTGCTAGAGCCTGGCAGAGCAGGGTTGGTGCTAGAGCCTGGCAGAGCAGGGTTGGTGCTTGAGACAATTTGCCCCATCGGAGGTTAAGTTGTCACACTAGATTATCTAACTAAATAAGAACACAACTACTTAATTGCGAACATTGTTTTTTTATTATTTTTTTATTTATGATTTTAATTTATTTCGAACAAAAACTGGAAATATAAACTATTATGCCTGGAGAATCTGGAAAAACAATTATTTAAATCCAAACGATGCACATTTCCATCAAAATTTCCATTTGTGCTAGAGCCTGGCAGTGTAGAGTTGGTGCTAGAGCCTGGCCGAGCAGAGTTGGTGCTAGAGCCTGGCAGAGCAGAGTTGGTGCTAGAGCTTGGCAGAGCAGGGTTGGTGCTAGAGCCTGGCAGAGCAGGGTTGGTGCTAGAGCCTGGCAGAGCAGAGTTGGTGCTAGAGCCTGGCAGAGCAGAGTTGGTGCTAGAGCCTGGCAGAGCAGAGTTGGTGCTAGAGCTTGGCAGAGCAGGGTTGGTGCTAGAGCTTGGCAGAGCAGGGTTGGTGCTAGAGCCTGGCAGAGCAGGGTTGTTGCTAGAGCCTGGCAGAGCAGGGTTGGTGCTAGAGCCTGGCAGAGCAGGGTTGATGCTAGAGCCTGGCAGAGCAGTTTTGATGCTAGAGCCTGGCAGAGCAGTGTTGATGCTAGAGCCTGGCAGAGCAGAGTTGGTGCTAGAGCCTGGCAGAGCAGAGTTGGTGCTAGAGCTTGGCAGAGCAGGGTTGGTGCTAGAGCTTGGCAGAGCAGGGTTGGGGCTAGAGCCTGGCAGAGCAGAGTTGGTGCTAGAGCTTGGCAGAGCAGAGTTGGTGCTAGAGCTTGGCAGAGCAGGGTTGGTGCTAGAGCCTGGCAGAGCAGGGTTGGTGCTAGAGCTTGGCAGAGCAGAGTTGGTGCTAGAGCTTGGCAGAGCAGAGTTGGTGCTAGAGCTTGGCAGAGCAGGGTTGGTGCTAGAGCCTGGCAGAGCAGGGTTGGTGCTAGAGCTTGGCAGAGCAGAGTTGGTGCTAGTGCCTGGCAGAGCAGTGTTGATGCTAGAGCCTGGCAGAGCAGTGTTGATGCTAGAGCCTGGCAGAGCAGTGTTGATGCTAGAGCCTGGCAGAGCAGGGTTGGTGCTAGAGCTTGGCAGAGCAGAGTTGGTGCTAGAGCTTGGCAGAGCAGAGTTGGTGCTAGAGCTTGGCAGAGCAGTGTTGATGTTAGAGCCTGGCAGAGCAGTGTTGATCCTAGAGCCTGGCAAAGCAGTGTTGATGCTAGAGCCTGGCAGAGCAGTGTTGATGCTAGAGCCTGGCAGAGCAGAGTTGGTGCTTGAGCTTGGCAGAGCAGTGTTGATGCTAGAGCCTGGCAGAGCAGTGTTGGTGCTACAGCCTGGCAGAGCAGAGTTTGTGCTAGAGCCTGGCAGAGCAGGGTTGGTGCTAGAGCTTGGCAGAGCAGTGTTGATGCTAGAGCCTGGCAGAGCAGTGTTGGTGCTAGAGCCTGGCAGAGCAGAGTTGGTGCTAGAGCCTGGCCTTTAACATTATGTCAGGTGGTGTACTGCCATGTTCTGTCTTTCGTTGATAATTTTGAACCATCTTTCTTCCTTCCTTCCTTTCTTTCCTTCAAAACCCTTATTGCAATTACAAATAAATTAGCATACAATATCACAATGTTTTTTGAGCATGTTCTATGCGTTTATTTGTACAGGGGCAAGTTGTCACACAAAGTCAGTGAGACAACTTGCCCCAAACTGACATGTGTGTTAATGTTGGCTAAATCTCAAGATTAGCTCAACATAGCACTTTAGCTAAAGTATCAAAAGACTCGTTACTGTCTCCTCTATTTTGTGCAAAATAATTATTTTTAACATTCATACCTAAGAAAGTTGTATTGCATAAAATGTAAAGTGTAATTTTTTTACTTTTTAAGCAGAAAAATAAGAAAATTGTGCTAACGTCAGATTAGAGTGATCATGACCACATGTGAACAGGAAGTTGACTATAGAAGAAGAATCCACACAAAGTGGCTATTTGATTTTTGAGATAGAGCCTCTAGTGTTGGAGTTATGAACAGTGTGACAACTTACCCATGTGACAACTTACCCCGCTCTCCCCTACACTTCACACTCCTCCAGACTGTGATCTTGACAGAGAGGAGCCCCCCCCCCTCCCCCTCCCCCCCCTCCCCCCTCACACTGAACCACTGGAGGTTATAGTGTACAACACATGGCCTGTTGCAGGTTGTAAAGTAGGTTAAGAACTAACACTCACATCACAGGGGAAAACACTCTCCCTTAGGACCGAAATATGGCATGCCTTCCTAAAATTTGTGTTCTCAACACAAGCCATTCATCTCAATGCAGTGGTATCTATCAGTATTTCAACAATTTGGCTTGTTTAAGAATTTTGTTATTTCAGCAGTTTAACATACACCCACACTAGCATTAACTTGGATAAACGTAGATGTAAATTGTAATTGATTTTGATGGGATTTATCCAGTAATGCATCTCAGAGGACCCTTTGCAGTTTCACCAGTGGCACTGGCGCGCTCTGAGATAATATAAAATGAATGGCAATTAATAGGGATGTGCACTTCAGAGCAGAGGCCCATGACTGCACATCCCTGCATACTCTCTCAGGGACATTTAGCGTTCAGCACTAGGAAACACACTGCAGCAAGCTCTTAATGTAGTCTTTGAGCTTTTCATGTCTTATGTGCTGCGGTTTTTCAATCAGGGAGAATGAGGAGGGGGATGTAGAAGTAAATTACCACTGACAACTGTGACTGCAGAAAGAGAGAGAGGGAGAGAGAGAGAGCAAATCATTCTTTCGTCTGACCGGCATTTAGAATAACTGATGTGATGTGGGGATTTAAAAATGAAAGAAAGAAAATGTGACAGCACTCTTCACAGAGATAGGAATGGATTGAAATGGCAGAGGGAAAAAGACAGGAGAGACGGTGGGTGAAAAAAAAAACAACAAAACAAAATACCTCTGTGCAACAAAGCCGGTTTGTCACTTAGTCACACTCGCTGCCCATGAGGTACTGCTGAAAGAGATCTGGCCAGGCATCTCTTCTGAGTACATGAACAATTAAACATTTTTCACGAATCATCCTTGTATTCCAAAGCCGAAAGCAGATGCATGTGAGTCTCATCTGTGCTATGATATATTACAGCTATTTTAAATATGTCTTCATCAAATCCATTGCTGCTGTGTATTTGATACACTTTCAGTAAAAATGTAAGTGTGTTTTAAAAGATAATGTCACATTTGGGTGTTAAATTTGACCGCTGTAAGCCGTGAACATGAAGCAGTCAGCAGGGCTCTGTGTTAGATCCCCTGCATTTGCTATGTACAGAACATTGCATTCATCAGCATGGTTATATCACAGACAGATGAGTCCTGTGGTATCAGTTCACTGCATCCTTTCTCCGTTTCCAAAGGCAAAATCCTAACAGTTTTGTCACACTACCACCATTCTAGTCTTTTGTTGTACAATCTGAATTTTGCTTTGTATTTGATATAACCTGAAATAGTCTGCCCAGAGAAGCGCAACATTTCCCCTTTTTTGTCTTTTTAAGGTTGTTTTCTTCTGAGAGGAACCATCCAACAGATTTTACTGAACTTTGACAAGTGCACAACAATACATTCTTTGAAAGATGGCTCAAACAATGATTTTGGTGTATGGTTAAAATGGTTTTGAACCTGTTGCTCAAACTGCAAGGCATTAGCAACACCAATGTCAAGGTTTGTTTCCCAGGGAATGCACTGATGAACTGATGAAATGTATACCTTGAATACAATATACAACTACTTTAGACAAAAATGTTTTCCAGAAAAATATAAAGCCATTTTAATGTAGTATGTGTTGTTTGAAGGTCAAATGAATAATACAAACAGGCAAGTGGTTGTAGCGTTCACATAGCAACATTGACTAACTTGCAGGTTAGTGTGTGATATACAGGCCGTTCTCAAAAAATTAGCATATTGTGATAAAGTTAATTATTTTCCATAATGTAATGATAAAAAATTAAACTTTCATATATTTTAGATTCATTGCACACCAACTGAAATATTTCAGGTCTTTTTAGCATATTTCATCCGACCAATAAAATAAGTGTTTTTAATACAAAAAAAGCCAACCTTCAAATAATTATGTTCAGTTATGCACTCAATTTTTGGTCGGGAATCCTTTTGCAGAAATGACTGCTTCAATGCGGTGTGGCATGGAGGCAATCAGCCTGTGGCACTGCTGAGGTGTTATGGAGGCCCAGGATGCTTCGACAGATTCTCTATGGGGTTCAGGTCAGGAGAGTTGACAGGCCAATTGAGCACAGTAATACCATGGTCAGTAAACCATTTACCAGTGGTTTTGGCACTGTGAGCAGGTGCCAGGTCGTGCTGAAAAATGAAATCTTCATCTCCATAAAGCTTTTCAGCAGATGGAAGCATGAAGTGCTCCAAAATCTCCTGATAGCTAGCTGCATTGACCCAGCCCTTGATAAAACACAGTGGACCAACACCAGCAGCTGATATGGCCCCCCAGACCATCACTGACTGTGGGTACTTGACACTGGACTTCAGGCATTTTGGCATTTCCTTCTCCCCAGTCTTCCTCCAGACTCTGGCACCTTGATTTCCGAATGACATGCAAAATTTGCTTTCATCCGAAAAAAGTACTTTGGACCACTGAGCAACAGTCCAGTGCTGCTTCTCTGTAGCCCAGGTCAGGCGCTTCTGCCGTTGTTTCTGGTTCAAAAGTGGCTTGACCTGGGGAATGCGGCACCTGTAGCCCATTTCCTGCACACGCCTGTGCACGGTGGCTCTGGATGTTTCTACTCCAGACTCAGTCCACTGGTTCCGCAGGTCCCCCAAGGTCTGGAATCGGTCCTTCTCCACAATCTTCCGCAGTTTTTTGCCACACTTTTTCCTTCTCACAGACTTCCCACTGAGGTGCCTTGATACAGCACTCTGGGAACAGCCTATTTGTTCAGAAATGTCTTTCTGTGTCTTACCCTCTTGCTTGAGGGTGTCAATGATGGCCTTCTTGACAGCAGTCAGGTTGGCAGTCTTACCCATGATTGTGGTTTTGAGTAATGAAACAGGCTGGGAGTTTTTAAAAGCCTCAGGAATCTTTTGCAGGTGTTTAGAGTTAATTAGTTGATTCAGATGATTAGGTTAATAGCTCGTTTAGAGACCCTTTTCATGATATGCTAATTTTTTGAGATAGGAATTTTGGGTTTTCATGAGCTGTATGCCAAAATCATCAGTATTAAAACAATAAAAGACCTGAAATATTTCAGTTGGTGTGTGCAATGAATCTAAAATATATGAAAGTTTAATTTTTATCATTACGTTATGGAAAATAATGAACTTTATCACAATATGCTATTGTTTTTGAGAAGGACCTGTATACTGTACATTAAAAACAAAATGGGCAAGCTCTTTGACCATAATACCTACTGAGTACGTTTTTCAGTATGATTTTGTTAAAAATAAAATATTTGTTTATTCACAAGGATGCATTCAATTGATCAAAAGTGATAAAAACACTTGTTTGTTAGAAAAGATTTCTGTTTCAAATAAATGATGTTCTTTTGAACATTATACATTCTACTAACTATATGTAATGTATAAACTAATTATCATTAGAGTATTAGTAGACTGTAGTAGACTGTTAGGTTAGGGTTAGGTTTCGGGTAAGCAAGTTGACATGTATTTACAACGTTATTTATTATCAGTAGTGTAGATGTTCCCTTTCAGTCACTCATGTTCGACGTGTCGACTGATTGGGGTCACACTTAGGGAGCCTGTTACCTTCGAGTACTGTTAAAACGAGCCAATGCACATTGGCATGCGAGATGTGCATCTTACACTCCGCCCCGCGGATATAAATACGAAAGTGGATGCACGCAGCAGCTGTCTTTCACTTCGGAGCCGATCTGTCTTCATGTCGATGTCTCAACGATTACAACGAGTGAGTGTGTTGGCGCTTCTTCAGGAAGTCTCTCCAGGTGCTGCTGGTTCTACAGCGCGAGGCGCGAGCCTTCTGAGCTCTCAACTGCTGTTTTAACAGGATCAAAATTCTGTGTTTGTGTTTGTTTGTCTGATGGCCAGTTGAGAGCGAAGAAAGTGAGTGCTTAACTGGTATAGGCTGAACCATCCCTGTCAGTGTTGCCACGATCATTCCCCTGTGTGCTCCGTCACTGGTGAGAGTTTTTCATTTCCTGAAAGAGCAACACGGGTGCGTTTGCGTCTTTTTCAAGATGTCATTCCACTCGTCCGTTTCTGGATGCGGTTTGGGCTTACAGCACACTGAAGCAGCTTTTGTCAATGGTTCATGTTCCTTTTGCGGGAATATGACTCTCTCGATGTTGAGATCGACCATGCCCCACCCTAGGGTGTCTTGTGGGATGGGTTGTCTGGAATGGATAGGATAGTGATGCAATACCTGCCCGGTAACCTTTCCCTGTGGGCTCCTTACTCCTCCATCACACCGCAGCTGGTGGAGTCCCCTGTTGAGCGTACTGGTCCCTCTGTAATAGACCAACCAGCCGTTTAATTCAGGGCCCCTCCAGAGGACAGGATGCCGATTGCAGCATCGGAGGGTGAGCTGGCCTCTGGACATGATGACTCGGCTGCGTTATCTCCCACTGGGGGATAGGGCCAAGTGGAAACCTCCACCGTGTCCCACTTAGTCTCGGTTGGATGATTGGTTTCTCAGGGTGGGCTGCTCTGGTTCTCAGCCCGCCACCCCAGTGCATTTCTTTCCCAAAAGTGCATGGAGAGCTTACTAGGTCGTGGATGGCAGCTTTTACTGCCATATAGCTAGATAGCTCCTCCCCCCTCACTACCTTTGACGGAGGACCGGTGAAGAGTTACGAGGCTATCCATCCAGTGGAGCGGTCTGTCGCGGCACACCTGTGTCCGGCGGACGCTGCCTCTTGGACAAGGGATCCTCGTGCCCCCTCTCAGGTCTGTGAGTTCTCGTCCGTTCTTACGGGCAGAGCTTACAAAGCCTCTAGGCAAGCTGCTTCCTCTTTGCATGCTGTCACAGAGATACCCTCAGTTATTTGTGACCCATTGTTACCCCTTCCACAAAACACATGAACACATACTTGGTTTTTAAAGGACTCTTTATTTACCTTAGTGTACCAGCGACATGAGACATGGATTAACCACACAAATATATCTACAACTATACTGTTGTGTCTCAGACTGGCCACCTGAGCAATAACCCAGAGGACATTTAAAGTTTGCTACAAACTGTTGATTGTCACCTGGATCAGCATACATGGTGGTGGCCATCTTGATTTGGGTAAAAGACTGGAATGGACTTTCCTCATGCTTTTTATACCTGTGCTGTGTTGCATCATGGGAAGTGGGAGATACCCAGTATGGTGGGAAAGGAAGGGGAATTGATGTTAATGTGTATTTTTTCTAATTATTGCTGAAGTTTACTTATTGAAGTTTGTACTGTTATTGAAATTTGTGTGGTGAAGGAAATGGAGTTACTTGATCACATAATCTTTTTACCTGATATTTATTACATGCTCATGGTCTTTATTACATCCCCATATGATTATTGCTGAGAAATGGTTGTACCAAGGTGTATAAATTCTCACATAATGAAGTGACCAGGAGAGAGCTAAGACTGGTGGTAGTGAATGCTGTATCAACTGAATACTCTGATTGAAGTATTAGACCTGATGCAAGGTTATTGTTTTTGGTATATTGAAGGTGTTTTTTTTTTCTTTTCTTCTGTTAATTTTTCATGCTGTGGCACCTGTGAGCACCTTGCACTTTACTGGCTTGGGAGAACGTAAATAAATATAAAAATAGCATTCAACGTCCTCCATGTGTTATTTTGAAGAACTCTGGATGTTTCAGTGACAAATGCCATGGCGTTGCTACACTGCCGTGCAAAGGCAAAATACCTTAACATCAATTTTGGTCAAAATGAGTTATTGCCATATTTAGAACAATGGACATCAGTTTTATCATGTGTACAAATATCTTGCGTCAATTTTGTTCTTTTCTGCTAAAAATAAGATGTTGTTTTTGCCATAACTTCCAAAAGCAGAGGGAAAGCAAGCACTTTATTTTGTAAAGTGAAAATAAAATTGTTGCAGTGGTTGTTTTCATTAAGAATGGCCTATTCTCGCGGGAAAACTATGGTGGAGATGGCTTTGAAACGCAAACACCAAGATCAAGGTAAGGATGATGTGGAAACATGAAGAAAAAAATAAATAATACTTCAGATTTTGTGAAATTCAGCTAACTTAGGATACTGGTAGCCTAGTTAGCTAGCTAGCGATGCAAACTTGGGCTAAACTAGGCTACTTGACAAACAAAACACACTGTTCCTGATCCACAAATAGCCTATGATGGTGTGATCAAAGCCTGGATAATATTAACTAGTACTAGTAGTAGGCCTACAAGTTTTCTCGTGCCATACAGGGTGGCAATCTGACAGTCCACTCACTGACAGAAAACAACGCGAGTGGGTTGGGTACGCCTCACGATAACGTTACATTTACATTTACATTTAGTCATTTAGCAGACGCTTTTATCCAAAGTGACTTACATTTGAGGATTAAACCAAGCGAGTCATCGTGGAGAGGCAAAAACAACGCAAGAAGTGCTCAGAATAACAAAGTTCAAACATTGCTCGGAGTAGCATAAACTAGACAAGCGAAGATTTCAAGAGAAAGGTTTTTTTTTTTTTTTTTTTTGTTAAGTGCTCACGGAAGAGATGAGTTTTCAGTTGTCTTTTGAATGCTGTCAGGGATTCTGCATTACGGACGAGGGTGGGTAGGTCATTCCACCAGCATGGAACCGTGAATGAGAATGTTCTGGACAGTGATTTTGTGCCTCGCTGTGAAGGCACCACGAGCCGTCGCTCCTTGGCCGATCGTAGGCTTCTGGTAGGGATGTAGACCCGTAGGAGCGAGTGAAAGTAGGAGGGAGCTGAGCCGGTGGACAATCTGTAAGCAAGTGTCAGCGCCTTGAACTTGATTCGAGCAGCGAGTGGTAGCCAATGCAGGGAGATGAACAGCGGAGTGACGTGGGCCCTTTTGGGCTCGTTGAATACAAGACGAGCAGCAGCATTCTGGATCAATTGTAAGGGTTTAGTTGCACATGATGGAAGACCAGCTAGAAGAGCATTGCAGTAATCAAGCCTAGAAATAACCAGGGCCTGTACAAGAACCTGTGTTGCATGCTCAGTTAGGAAAGGCCTGATCTTCCTGATGTTGTGCATTGCAAACCTGCATGATCGAGCTGTCTTTGAAATGTGATCTGTGAAGGTTAGCTGGTCATCAAAGATTACTCCAATATTTCTGACTGACCTTGATGGGGTGATTGAGGATGAGTCTAACTGGATAGTGAAGTCGTGCTGTAGAGACGGATTGGCAGGGAGAACAAGAAGCTCAGTCTTTGCCAGATTGAGCTGCAGGTGATGTTCCTTCATCCATGCCGAGATGTCCGCCAGACAGCTAGAGATACGTGCAGCTACTGTGGGATCGTCTGGTTGAAATGAGAGGTAGAGCTGGGTGTCATCAGCATAGCAATGGTAAGAGAAACCATGTGCCTGTATGATGGGTCCCAGTGATGTGGTGTAAATGGAGAAGAGGAGGGGTCCAAGGACTGACCCCTGGCGAACCCCTGTGGTCAGTCGATGTACTTTGGATACCTCGCCTCTCCATGCGACACTGAATGACCTACCTGTGAGATAGGACTCAAACCAGTGGAGGGAAGATCCAGTGATGCCCAGTGATGAGAGGGTGGACAGAAGGATCTGATGATTCACAGTGTCGAAGGCAGCAGACAGGTCTAGGAGAATGAGAACTGATGATTTGGAAGCAGCTTTGGCGATCCGCAGGGCTTCTGTGACTGAAAGTAATGCGGTCTCGGTCGAATGCCCTTTCTTGAAGCCAGATTGGTTAACATCCAGCTGGTTATTCAGAGACAGGAAAGATGATACTTGGTTGAAAGCAACTCTTTCAAGTGTTTTTGCAATGAAAGGTAGGAGAGAGACAGGTCTGTAATTCTCTAGAAGTGATGTGTTTAAAGTTGTTTTTTTAAGCAGTGGGGTTACCCGAGCCTGCTTAAATACTGTAGGAAAAATGCCAGTATGGAGGGATGAGTTGATGATGTGTGTGAGTGCTGGTAGAAGTGTGGGAGAGATGGCTTGAAGAAGGTGTGAGGGGATGGGGTCTAGAGGGCAGGTGGTAGGATGACTGGAGAGGAGAAGTTTAGATACTTCTTCCTCGGTTAGAGGAGAGAAGGAGGAGAGAAGGTTATTGGCTGTGGGAGAGGTTGGACTAGGTTCCTGTGTGTGTGGAGGAGAGAACTGACTGCTAATGGTTGTTGTTTTGTTAGTGAAGAAGTTAGCAAAATCATCAGCAGTTAGCGAGGAGGTGGGTGGTGGTGGAGGTGGACAGAGGAGAGAGTTGAATGTCTTGAAAAGTGTTCGTGTGTTAGAGGAGGAGTTGATCTTGTTGTGGAAATATGAAGATTTTGCGGCATGAACATCAGCAGAAAAGGAAGAGAGCAGAGATTGGTACATACTCAGGTCAGATGTATCTTTTGATTTGCGCCATTTCCTCTCCATTGCCCTGAGTTTAGTCCGGTCATTCACTACAGCAGAGGAAAGACGGGAGGGAGAAAGTGAGCGCAGGTTTCGTCTGAAGGTAACTGGTAGGGGAGTTGGTGGAGTGTGGATAGTGAGTTGTAGATTGAAAGTAATGAGGAAATGATCTGAAACATGGAGAGGTTTCACCAAAATGTTGTCTGTGATGCAGTTGCGTGTGTAGACAAGGTCCAGTTGGTTGCCTGACTTGTGAGTACCTGTGGTGATGAGCCGATTGAGATCGAATGAGGCTAGGAGAGAGATGAAATCTGTAGCATACGGCTTCTCTAGATGAATGTTGAAATCGCCAAAGACTGCAAGTGGAGTGCCGTCCTCAGGGAAAGAGGACAGCAGCACATCCAGCTCCTCAACAAAGCTTCCCAGTTGACCTGGGGGGCGATAAATGACTACAATCTCGATCTTAAAGGGAGTTGTAAGTGTAATAGCGTGATATTCAAATGAGTTGTTATTGCATAGAGAGGAGAGAGTTGAGTATTTCCAATTGTTAGAAATGAGAATACCAGTCCCCCCACCCCTACCAGACTGGCGAGGGGTGTGAGAGAAAGAGAAGTTGTTAGAGAGAGCAGCAGGGGTTGCTGAGTCTTCTGGACGGATCCAGGTCTCAGTCAAGCCCAAGATATTAAGAGTTGAAAGAGATGCAAAGGCAGGAATGAAGTCAGCTTTATTGACTGCTGACTGAAAATTCCATAGACCCATAGAAAGAGAGAGAGGTGTGTGTGTGGATGAGAGAACAGGACGCAGATTAGCAGTATTGCGCTGCCTTCTGTGCGTGATGAGAGTGCGTTGTCGGGAGACAACAGGAATGTATTGAAAGCACATGTTGATTAAGGGAAATAGAGTACAAGTAGGAGAGGAAAGGGAGAAGAAGATACTTAAGTGCGTAGCTGGTGTCGTTGCTCGGTGGAGTCGCACAGGTAGAGTCGATGGTCTATACCCGAGTCGGTCTTCACACGAGGAGGCTGAACGCTTCCGCTGGCGCTTCCGCGCCAGCGCGCGCACTACATAGATATAATGCGTACTAACGCCTGAGTGAGGACAGCTGTTTCTGCCCAGCAATTAACACAGCAAACGCAAATCACCCGAATAATGGGAGAGGAATCGAAACTAGCTGTTGGACGGCGCTCACTTAAGTGCTATACAATTTAAACTGCAATATTATTCAGAGCGGCTGTTATATAAAGTGGGAACGCGTCTAATTAAAATACAAATTTGTGAGAAGGCAAAACAAGAAAATAACCAGAGAATCGAAAACAACCTTACCTGCTGGTAGATACTACACTGAAACAACAGGAGAACTGGATATTCAGGAAAAAACGACTTGCGCGCTCTTGTCTCGTTCACGGACTGACCGCTTGTCCTGGCCTTGTTCTGGATCTCTTCGACTTTATATCTGTTTTACAGTTGCTGTTTCTGCCCAGCAATTAACACAGCAAACGCAAATCACCCGAATAATGGGAGAGGAATCGAAACTAGCTGTTGGACAGCGCTCACTTAAGTGCTATACAATTTAAACTGCAATATTATTCAGAGCGGCTGTTATATAAAGTGGGAACGCGTCTAATTAAAATACAAATTTGTGAGAAGGCAAAACAAGAAAATAACCAGAGAATCGAAAACAACCTTACCTGCTGGTAGATACTACACTGAAACAACAGGAGAACTGGATATTCAGGAAAAAAACGACTTGCGCACTCTTGTCTCGTTCACGGACTGACCGCTTGTCCTGGCCTTGTTCTGGATCTCTTCGACTTTATATCTGTTTTACAGTTGCTGTTTCTGCCCAGCAATTAACACAGCAAACGCAAATCACCCGAATAATGGGAGAGGAATCGAAACTAGCTGTTGGACAGCGCTCACTTAAGTGCAATACAATTTAAACTGCAATATTATTCAGAGCGGCTGTTATATAAAGTGGGAACGCGTCTAATTAAAATACAAATTTGTGAGAAGGCAAAACAAGAAAATAACCAGAGAATCGAAAACAACCTTACCTGCTGGTAGATACTACACTGAAACAACAGAAGAACTGGATATTCAGAAAAAAACGACTTGCGCGCTCTTGTCTCGTTCACGGACTGACCGCTTGTCCTGGCCTTGTTCTGGATCTCTTCGACTTTATATCTGTTTTACAGTTGCTGTTTCTGCCCAGCAATTAACACAGCAAATTGCTGTGTTAATTGCTGGGACGTTACGCCTCACGACACACCTCCCCTGGCGAGGAGAAAACATTACCACGCACACAAACCAAACCAGCAAATATAACAGATCGCAGCCTACCTTTTTTTTAAAACATGGTCAAAATCCATGGGAAAACAAAATTCACTGAGAAGACAAATCCATTGTTTAAATCCATCATGTGCCGGTTGGCTAGCCTAATCTATCAAAGTGCAAAGTTGTCCGGAGGTTGACATTCAATTTTAAGTGTCGCTGTGGGTAGGCTATTAGTAGGGTGACCAGAAGTCCCGTTTACACCAACCACTATGAAAGTGACCCGGTTAAACAGTAAAGCTAAAAGCTATTAGCTAAAAGACACAAACTAGCTAGCACTTGGTCACTCACTGCTGATGTCGGAAAAACAACACAGATGTGAATAAAGGTTTTGTTTACTTAAAACTGGTAAAACTCGTGGTGCATTCCAAGTTGTTGTAAAATACCCCTATCTCATCTGTTTTTGTCATTGAACATATATTCATAGCTTTCAAAAAATAGTCAGAATTATTTAATATAAATTATTTTAAATAAAGGATTGTAGCAATGTTCAGGGAAGAAGGAGGCGGGAACCGGCGAACATTCAAATAAACGTTATTAAAATAAAACAAACCAAACTAAAATACCGCCAGCAGCCCCTCGCGGACGACTGCTGGCTTACCTAAAATAAACATAACGGCCAGCAGCCCCTCGCGGACGACTGCTGGCTAAAATAAAACACAAATACAAAAAACAAAACTCAACTAAAATACAGGCCTGTTCCTCTCTCGATCATCAACGTCGTCACTCCTCCTTTATGCTTCCGCTCCTCCGTGAGAGATGCGAGACTGGTGTGATTCACAGGTGTTGCTCATTAGCAATCGCAGCACCGGCCTCGCGCCGTTCTCTCACGTCCCTCGGCCGTCCTGTTCGCCACAATGATGTTTTATAAGTCAAACTAACATTTAATGTACAAATTGCACCAGTATTAAATGTTACTAAAAATAAGACTATGAACAGGGGGTACAAGTTGTTTCATATGAGTAATTAAACCTACACTGGTAACACTTTACAATAAGGTTCATTAGTTAATGTATTGACTAACATGAACTAACAATGAACAAAACAATTGTTACAGTATTTATTAAACTTTGTTAATAAAAATCCATCTGTTCATTGTCAGTTCAGGTTAGTTCACAATGCATTAACTGATGTTAACAAATACAACCTTTGATTTTAATCATGTATTAGTAAATGTTAAATTAATATTAACTAAGATTAATAAATGTTGTAGAAGTATTGTTCATTCTTAGTTCATGTTAACTAAGGTAGTTAACTATTTTTTTTCCTAAAACTTATTGTAAATTGTTACCCCTACACTGTAACTTGGGTTACTGAATTGTGCACTTCTAAAGAAAACTGATCAGATGGAAAGACACCATCTTGTCTATAATGATATTCATTAGCTGCATGTGTCTAATTAATTTTCTTTTCTACATTCAGTTTCTTCCGAGTCCATTCCTGGGGTTATTGCATAAAATGCAGAGAGCATGCCCCCCACAAAACTAGAGGCAAAAGAGTGGACAATTCTTCACAGTTATCTCGACCCCGGCGGATTCAGCGATGATCTGTTTTGTGGAGCAGATGAGCTGTTCACCATCAGCCCACCAAACCCCACTCATCTGCCACTAATGACACCAGAGCCTGTGATTGCCCATGTCCAGCCACAGACCCAGTTCTTCCACCAGTCACGCCAGCCTCAGCTCCAGGGAATCCACCACTGGCACACATCTGTCCTTGTTCCAAATGGTCAAGCACACTCTCCTGCTCCTCCATCAGAGCCCACAAATAGACCACCAATGAGGGGACCATGTGAAACTAAATGCCGACGGCAGTGCTCTGGAAAATATTCAGAAGACTAGTGGGAAGAAATCTGGTCTGAGTACTGGAATATAACGTATGCACAGAAACGGGCCTTTATCTTTGCCTCAGTCAGCCAGGTTCCAATGGAAAAGGTCTGTGCCAATCCCAGTCGGAAGCGGAGCAGGTCATTTGTCTACAGGATGCAGGATACCCACAAGACCCCGCAGCAGGTGTGCAAGCTATTCTATCATTCCACAGTAGGCTATCATCCCACCAATAATAGCATAGTTCTCTCAGTCATGGGCAAAGCAATAAGAACTGCTATAGCTCCACCCAACGACATGAGAGGGAGACACGTGCCTGCCAACAAGCTGGACTTGCAACCATTGATTGACCACATTGAATCCTTCCACCCGTCAGTCAGCCACTACCGGAGTGAGCATGCACCATTCCGGCACTATCTCCCAAGTGATGTCACGGTCAAGCTCATGTTTGCCGACTTCATTGAAAAAGGGAACCGCTGCTCTTATGAGACTTACCGTAAAACAGTGAAGTCAAAGAACATACCAAGCTTGGAGAAGAGGAGTGCGAGTGCTGTTTGCTCCAGGACCAGCATGTGAGGGCTGATCACCAGGGGGAGGCTGCAGAAAATTGCCCTCAGTGTGAGGGGTGGCATAAACACCAAACCGAAGCAGCTGAGACCCGACTGTATTACAGGTCGGATGCAGACAAGGACTGGCCTGACGACACATCTGTCAGAAGTGTTGACCTGCAGAAAGTCGTCATGCTCCCACGCATGCCAAGTGTGAAGTCGGCAGTGTTCACCCGACGAATATTCACATACCATGAGACCTTCGCGTCAGTGGGCAAAAAACAAAACAAAAGAAAAACCATCTCTGTTGTCTGGCATGAGGGAATCGCAGGGCGGAATGCCAAAGAAAACACATCGGCATATGCAGCAGCACTAGAAAAAGAGCGGGACATAAGGCATGTTATATACTGGATGGATAATTGTAGTGCCCAAAATAAAAACTGGTGTCTGTTTTCTCCACTGCTGACACTGTAGATGTCACTTTGAAGTTTTTCGAGCCCGGGCACACCTTCATGAGCGCCGACAGTTTTCACCATGGTGTGGAACAAGAAATGAGGCACAGACCTGGAGGAGTGGTTTTTGATTTTGATGACTTTTTTTTCAGTGTTGGCCAATTCCAACTCTAGGAAAGTGGATGTGGTGGAGTTGAAGAATGATAACATCAGGGCATGGATGGATGGCCATTGTGCAGCCAAGACTAAAAATATTTCCAGGCTGGCTGAACTCAAAGTGGTGCAATTGCGACGTAGGTCAAGGTCCATGTGCATAAAGAAATCCCATGGGGAGGAGGACTTCATAGAGCTGGACTTCCTGCAGAAGAAGTTCAATCCCTGTATACCAACCACCTTGAGGCCGCAAGACTCGGGTGTGGAGGAGGCCAAGAAGATGGAGATCCTAAAGAATCTTGTTCCCCTCATGCCTCCTACCAGGAGGTTTTTCTGGAGCTCCTTGGCAGTCAGAAACCTCTAAAGAATAGGGATAAATTAAGCCCCTCTGCCCTTCTGTGGACTGATACTTACACACACACACAAAACCAAAATACCATCAACATTATTCATTTTATTCACCTCTTAACATTTTTTCGTTCCCAAATGCTCCGTCCCCAAGATTGGTCTCCAGCGTTTGACCTGAGAGACATGTACTTCAGGTCCACCACATCTCTGAAAAAGAGTGTGTGGATGGTTAGTGCTGTATAGAAGTGAGAAAGGGTACCTCTGAAACTCTTCAGAGGCTCCTGGGGCATATGATAGACGCAGCCGCTTGGCTTCCTCCATATGAAGACCGCTTCAGCACTGACTTGAGTCCCGAGGTGGCCGTGGCAGAGCCGCACGCTCCGTGTGAAAACACCCTGACCTGCCGCCAAACCCAACGGTCTCTAGAGGAGTGTTCATCTGAGTGGCCACGTACAAAGGGCATGCAGTAACGGAGGTCTGGGCGACCCTCCGACTGCATTGGCATCCATTGCCTGGAGTTGCAACATTGCAACTGTTGCCCTACGCTTCCCTTGCATGTTACAACTTGCCCGCCACCTCCTCCTCGGAGACAGAAGCTTCTGAGGTCGCTTCATTCCACTTATTTTTTCTGGTCTTCTCAATCGTGCCGCTGACGAGCCTCATGACAGCCTATGGCCAGGGAGAGTGGAGTCTCCGTCCCCAGGCGGTCCACTTGATTGGGACCATTTCGGGGCCGCACAGTTACATCTGTTGCCCCTCCGGACTCGTCCCTCTGCCAGTTGTTCTTTTCTCCTGTCTGATTGGACATCCCTCGACACAGAAAGAACTCTGGCCACAGCTGGCCCCGGGGCACCCGTAGAAATGAGTCTTCTTCAACACAACTGTGCTAAAGTCAGGGAGGAGATGCAGCAGGTCTTGGTAGTTCCCCCTTATTGGCCCAACCAGACCTCTTCTCTCGACAGCCCTTCCTTACTCCTTCCTCTGAGTACATTCTCAGGGATGGGGCATGATGGCATCCTCGTTTAGTCCTTGGAGAGTTCCAGGTGTGGTTCTAAAAAGAACGGGACGTGGAGGTTCTGGTTACTACCACAATAATTGTTATGCCGTAGAGACCATCACTTCTGCGAGAGCACCCCCTCAAAATGAGTCACGCTCCCCCTTAGAAGTGGAAACTGTTCGTTGAATTGAGTCTTCTCTCCGTAAGGAGATCCCGTAGGTGTTTGATCACTTCAGTGCTACTTTCCTGCTAATGGGTTGGAGTGAGGGCTGTCTCCTCCAACTGAAAATGTTGTTGCCTCTTTATTGACGCACATCATGATGCTGTGGATACAAATCCGTGGGAAGCATGACTTGATCGTCAGGTTCCTGAGCGGAGCAAGGAGACTGAATCCGCCTTGCGACCCTCTTTACCCTCTTGGGACTTATCTCCGGTGCTACTGCACTGCAGATACCTCCCCTTGAGCCCCGCAGGCAGTGAGTTCAAAATCCTGTTTTTAGATAAACAGTTATCCTGCTTGCTTGGTCTCTATCTAGGGGGTAGGGACTTGCACACATTTTCTGTCAACGAAACATGCCTGGAATTGGGGCCAGCAACTCTCATGAAATCTGAGACCCCGGCCTGGATATGTGCCCAAGGTTCCTACCTCTCCTACTTGACCAGGTGGTGAGCCTGCAATCGCTGCCCGGAGGTGGGAGACCCAGCCCTGGCTTTTCTCTGTCCGTCTGCTCCATTGCGGTTATGCATGCTCAGAATGCAAAGCCTGGACCTCAGACCAGCTTTTGTCAGTTACTGAGTGTTGTAGATTTTTCACTAAACCGCACCTATCCTATTATAACTTATACTCCAGCGCGCCTTTACATTGACGTTAGCTGAGTTCACAGTTCCGCGAGCCTCCTAGTCGACTACAGCTTAAACTCCCTACCTATACGTCAGCGAGTCTACAAACCGACTACAGCATCCGTCTAATCCTATACTCCAGCAAGTCCACTAATCGACTACAGCCGAGTTTTATACAATAACAATATTCAATAGAATAGCAATATTCAGAGAACCTCGACCCAAAAGAAGAATGCAACCCGCTTTATAGGCTAAAGCCAGACACATCAAAACAGAATCATCATGACCCCCCCCCCTTTCATCACCCTGTTTTAGTGGCATCAGCAAAATATTCTGTATCATCAAAAATATTATGAGGTGTTAATATTTCAATAAATCATTTCACAATATAATGGTTAGTGCAATTTCATAGTTCCTTTTGACCAAAGTAATATTAAGTCAGAAGTTTAGTAGGTTAGAGTTCGTCCTATGGCTACATCTTACAGAAAAAAGGAAGTAAGATTAATTTAGATTTATTGTTAGAATCATGGAAATTTTAGTCATCCTCAGACATAGGACCAAAGGAAGTGTTAGAACTTATCACGAGATGTTAGTATAATTCATATCTTTGTGGTTAGTATCATAATTAATCTTTATTTATATCTAAATAATAATCTTTATTTCATAAAAAATCCACCACAGGAGACCAGCAGAAGGGAGGGCTGTTTCCAACCAGAGGTTGGCCCACTACATATGGTTCCCTTCATATTGGTGAGAAAGTTTTCCCAAAATGCACGTGCCCACCTGGGTGGTGAGCTCCTCCTAAGTGAGAGTATTGCTCCCTCCTAGGCGCTGACACAGAGTGCCTTGCTGAACAGATGTTAAATAGAGTTGGGGGCTCGGCGACACCTATCACCTTCGCTAAAGAATGCCAGTTTTACTGTAAGCCCAGTTCGAAGTGTCGGCTTGCTGCGCCATTCCCCTCCTATGGACTGGATACATGCGCAATTCTTGCACAAGTAGAGTCCCCCTTATTAGCCGATCCCTGTCGAGTTCCTCCATACCCTTCGGTAACGGACGTGGCGGAGCGTCCGAAGCCAGGCCTCCTCCTCCTCTGGATGTCGCTGATGAAGAGCTCATCTACCGGGTCCAGACCAGCGGCCGTCTGGAATATCTGATTGACTGAGAGGGGTATGGCCCCGAAGAACGATCATGGGTTGCCCTGGATGATATCCTGGATCCATACCTACTCACCCAGATCCACAATGAACACCCTAAACGTCCAGCTCCCAGAGTTCGAGGTCGTCCCCTTTGTGACACCTTGTGGTCATCGGGAGCCACCCATGGAGGAAGGGGTACTGTCACAGGATCAGTCACACTAACAGCCACACCGTCAACACCAGATTACCCAGCTCCTCCTATCCGATCAGAATCCCCTGAAGACTGATTCACGGCACCTATATCCACTCATCACCCGCACTATTTATGCAGTCACCATCCTCACTCCAATTGTCTGATCTCGTCTGCTCTATGGACACTTACCTGACTCCTTTCCTGTTAAACTTACCTGCTACTGCCATTATCCAGTTCTATTATTCAGTCTCCAGTACCTGCCTTCTGTCTTCAGCCACCACCCTTTAGCTCGTCTGAGTTCTGTTCTGTCATCCGCTTCTCCAACACATCAAGATACCCGTTATAATTAAACTAAGTTACCCACAAACTATCTGACTGCAGTTATACTCACCAGTGACTCTCTCCTGCTTATGAATCTGGTTCCTGCAAATAAAACACCAGTGTTTCGCTACTTACCTATGTTGTCTCCTTCTGTAATATGACAGAAAGAGGACCCCTCCAGAAAAAATTGCTACTCAAATTCCATAAACATCGTCCCCGAAATGGAAATGAATGGCCTACTGTAAATAAGCCATTAGAATCTCTCTTAATTGATTATATAGTATAAAAGAGCTGCTTGAGTATAATGATGAAGCTGATGAAATATGAGGCTTCTTTCTCAGGTTTTCCAGGACCTATTCTATGTTTACAGGTGTAGAATTTTTGCGAACCAAGAATGCCATTAATTATGGATAGTGAAATATTCAAAACTTTCAGCGCTGCATATAACCAGTTATTTATATTCATCTGAGAACCTTGGCAGAAAAATCAAGGACTCGAAAAGGCATTCGATCAATGTGTAAATGCATAACAGACACACACTTAGAGTATGTGTGCATCAAAGTTTTTCCCTGTCCCCTGCAATGTCACTTATCAGGGACAAAGTTTTTTTTTTCAACACTGTGTGGGCAAGTTTATCTCCATATCAGGCCTCAGGTCAGTTGTTGTGTGTGAAAAGCCGAAGCAAGTCGATCACAGGCATGCAGAGATGGCAGGGCGACGCAGCGTCTGAAAACTGACCTGAAAACAGACCGCGCTAGCTTCTGTGCCTTCAGCAAGTGCTCTGTGTGATCTTTCTCTGTCTATTTGTTGTTGTTTGTCCAAAAGCACATATATATATATATATATATATATATATATATATATATATATATATATATATATATATATATATATATAATTAGACAGGAGTATAATAGCAAACAGCTTTGGATCGTGTGTTCGTCCCTGCCCTCGCTTCATTACGAGTGGGTTTGTTTGGGAGTGGAGCATGTACAGTCAACTCTAGTAAATTGGAGCTGACAGTGTTCATTCATAAATTCCCGACGTGTAACATATGCACTATCGAAGGTTATTAGCTCTGCTCTTGTTGGCTTTCTTCTCGAGGGAAGAAAGTCGATAAAATCGGATCTGCAATTAAGATTCTGTGACTCGATCTCGGATCTCGCGTGTGCCGAGGCAGCGCGTAGATTACGTGGCTGCATAAGAGTCGTGGCTCGGATATCGGGTTTGCCGAGGCAGCGCGTCGATTACGGGTTTGCAATAAGAATCTATTGGCTAAGATTTCGCGTTTGCCGAGGCAACGCATAGATTATGGGTCTGCTTCTCTACAATAAGAATATATGGCTCAGATTGCGCGCTTGCCGAGGCAGCGCGTCGATAGTGGGTCTGCATAGCTGCAATAACAAGTGGCTGTTCTCACGTTTGCCGAGGCAACGTGTAGATAATGATCCGGAATGTATAATATGCGCAGGGAACTGAGCAGACGGAATTTTCCCTTTCTCTCATTCTCTTATGATTGTATGCAAACTAACTTGTAGCCTATTCTTTTTTTTTTTGTTTGTTTGAGATTATAATATAAGGTCTATATTAATACACTATATTCAGCCTTTCAACTAGACCGTCTCTACTTGTCTGGTTATTTGGCTGCATTTAATTGTTGAGAAAATTAATTATATACTCATCTAATCTTTGAGGAGTTTAATGTCTGTATTAATATACTAATCAGCTTTTTCATCCATAATGTGTTTATTTGTCCGGTTAATATTTGGCTGCATTTAATTTTTGAGAAAATTAAATATGTACTGATTTTATCCTTCGAGTTAGATGTCTGTACTAATATATACTACTCAGCCTTTTTATTCAGACCGTGTTACTTGTCTGGTTGATATGTGGCTGTATTTAATTGAGAAAATTAAATATGTAGCTACTCATCTGATCTTCGAGGAGTCCTTTAATTCTGAGGAAATAAATGGTTAATTCTCATAGGGAAATCGATAACACCTCATTATATGGTGCCCATCTCACTTCGGCGCCCTCCAGCGAGTTCTAGTCTCAGTGTCTGACTCGCAGAAGGAAAGTTTTAAGAGGGGTCAGTTCGGTTATTTCTGTTATAATTCGTTCGAGCGACTTTCTGAGGAGGGTCGCAGTGCTGCCAGTTCGGTTTTCCCTGCCGGTTCGTCGCTTCAGGGCACTAAGGTGTCAGCGTCCCCAAACGATCCTCCGAGGAAGGTCGTAGAACAGTCAGTTCGGTTGTTCCCTGCTGGTTTGCCATTACAGGACACCGAAGTGGCTGTTCGATCAATACCAGAGGCCAGTCTCGAGAGACTTGTCCCCTTAGTAGATTTTCTGGGAGCGTGTAAACTACTGCCAAATATATCTCGTTGGGACCTGCTCACTATAGAAAAGGGTTACATAATTCAGTTCGGTTCTTATTCACCCATATTTCTAGGGGTCCTCCCTACGGTGGTGGACCCCGAGCAGACTCTGGTTAAGTTATTATTATGGGAAGCGACTCTCTGAAAAGGGGCGAAGCGCTGCCAGTTCGGATGTTCCCTGCCGGTTCGCCGTTTAAGGGCACCGAGGTGTCAGTGTTCCCGAACGATCCTCCGAGGAGGGTCGTAAAACAGCCAGTTTGGTTGTTCCCTGCCGATCATGAGTGGTCGCTCGGCGAAAGGTCTTTGGCAGGACCATCTACTTTCTTGGCTCAAAGATCGGCTAGAAATGATGGTGGTGTTTCGAGCTCTCAAGCACTTCCTGCCAGACCTGAGAGGTCACCATGTGCTTGTCCGCACAGACAACACATCAGTGTTTCTCTCACATAATCCTGGGAGTTCTGAAGAGAGTTTGCCAGGATGGGGTCCGTCTTCTGAATTAATAGCTCCGTTTTGGCTGGCCCAAGTACGGTTCTTGGATGTAGAGTCTCTCCTCGACGGCTCTCTTCTGGAGATTCCGCTCGGGGGGGACTTTTTCTCTCAGGCGACCGGATTGATCCTTCACCCCCGCCCAGAATTGTGGAGACTTTGGGCTTGGCCTCTGAGGGGGCCCAGCTCATAAGTTCAGGTCTCTCAACTGAGGCTGTTGAAACCATCCTCCACTCCAGAGCTCCCTCCATGAGGAAACTCTACACCTTGAAGTGGATATTGTTCACTTCCTGGTGCGGAGAGCACAAGATGGACCCAGTTATCTGCCCTGTGGTTACAGTGCTGGAGTTCCCACTGAAGTGTTTCTCCGCAGGTCTATCCCCCTCCACACTAAAGGTGTACATGGCAGCCTTAGCTGCTTACCATGTCCCTCTAAGTGTTGTATCCTTGGGGAGACACCCTGTAGTACGTTTCCTTCATGGCACTGTGAGGTGTCTGACCAAGATAGTAGGAGTATGGCTGCCACAAAGGCTTTATTATCGGGGGTTTCCCTCCATGACATCTGTGATGCGGGAGGCTGGTTCCTTACCGCATACATTTGTTCTATTTTATGACTTGGATATAGGCTCCACTACAGGGTCTAGGGTGCTTGCTTCTTAGTGTGCACAATGATTTTACACAGAACAGGCATTTGCTATTATGGCGTAGTGGGTATATGTTTCCCACCGCTTCTCGACGCAGCTCGAGTTCCCTTTAAAGAGAACGTCTCAGGTTACGTAAGTAACCCTGGTTCCCTGACGAGACACTATGTCGCCCTGTCATCTCTGCTTGCCTGTGATCGACTTGCTTCTTCTTTTCTGAAGCTAGCGCGGTCTGTTTTCAGGAGTGCTTTGTAGTTTCCTGGTCGATTACGTCACCCGCCTATGACATTTCATCTTTCCATTGGACTGATTATACACATGCTTCACGACGAAATCACGCAGGGGCGTTCCCACCGCGTCTCGACGCAGCGTCTTGTTCCCTCTCAGGGAACTAGGGTTACATACGAAACCTGAGACGTTTGTTTTTGTTGCCGTTTATGGGGCCTGGGGTGTAAGATAGCTGCAGGCAGCTAGCAGATAGTGAGGAGATGTTTGCTGTATGTGACAAAAAAAATGTTTTACCCTAAAAAAACGTGTGACATTGCATAGAACACCTTTAACAATCCCCTAATAGAAGCAAATGTGAAAATGAGACGTTTGCAAACATCAATGGTGTGAGCAAAATGCACGTTTGTCTAATTTAAAGATTGGAAACAAGTGGAAAAGTCCCCAAGAACTGTGTAGTTTGATGGGCATTAAGTCTGTGAGATTTATGGATAAAATAATGAAGGATATTATTTTATAATTACAGTTATTTTTATAATTATTAATTATATTTATATCAATTAATAATTATATTTTTAAAATATTCAGTTCTTCCTTCTATCTACAGACAAAGTATAAAAGAAAATTGCCTTGGTAAACAAGAGGATGAAATAAAAAAGTTTTCCAAAACTTCAGATTTCAATGATAATATATGAAAAGCGCAAAAAAGATTCACTTCTGGTTTTCTCTATACCTGAACTGAATTAGTTTGAAGACATTTCAAAGAAAGCCTTGTATTTATCATGTGTGGAAGTCGCTTGGCAATCTGAACTGAAGAACTGTAAAGAATCAAAATGGTTGGATGTGATTGGCCAGGACTCATATCCTAGGAGATGTTGGAGGTCCTTATATAAATCACCTATAGAAAAATTTACTGCAGATCTTCAATGGAGGATTGCACATTCGGCAATTGTGACTGATAGATACTTGGCACATGTTGACCCCACTGTAGGGAAAATAATGTATCTTTTGTGGTCATGAAGAAAATTTAAGGCATCTATTTGTAGATTGTTCTAGGTTAAATGGTTTGTTTTAGATTGTAAAGAGTTGGCTTAAAACACTTGGAGAGTATATGGATGAAAATATATTTATATTTGGCCCAAAATATGTTGCAACAGATAAAAAAAGAATTTCTTTAATCATTTTTTTTATTGGTGAAGCAAAGAGGGCAATATGGATTACAAGGAAAAATAAGCGGAAAGATAGAAGACTGAACTGAACCTGAACTTATTTTAAAGGCTTTTGTATCTGCAAGTATTAAAGCAGAACTTGCTTTTTTTACATTAACAAAAAAATTGGTTGTATTCAGTGAGTTTTGGGGAGAGACAGAAGTTTTGTGTGTAGTTGACCAAGAGGAAATTGTATTCCTTAATTTACAATTTGTTAATTTTTTAATCTTTTTCTCTTTCCTTTTCTTAATGTGATTTTTATGCGACTTTTATGTCACTGGATTATGGTGATGTGATATATATGCATGCATCTACACAATGTTTACATGCTTTAGACACAAATTTTAACAAATCTTAAAACTCTCACTCATCATTGTGTATTGTATGCTCGGGTTGGCTGGTCTGCGTTGTCCATCCGAAGACAAAAACATTGGCATGTTTTTTATTTATAAATCTATTTTTACTGTCTGTTCCAGAGGTACGGACTGAATTTGGAAAAAGGCATTTAAATTTGCTGCTCCCTCTGCCTGGAATTGTTTGCAAAGTACATTGAAACTGAGGAATCTGGTCTCGTTGGACACTTTTAAAATAGTTTTAAATGATTTGGAGAATGAAACATCGGGCTGTAGATGTTTTAGCTAGTTATGTATTTGATATTGAAATTGTATTAGAGTTGCTTGTGTGTGTATATGTGTATGTATTGTTGGATGTTATTTGTTACACTCAATCGTGCTGTGTCTGTCAGTTTTGGCCAGGACGCTCTTGTAAAAGAGATTCTTAATCTCAATGTGCTTCTTACCTGGTAAAATAAGGGTTATAATAATAATAATAATAATTTTTTTGTGTGAATGTACATGTATTTAATGTTAATGTATATGTTATAAGTGATGAGGCCAATTTATGGTTATTGTTTGGCAATTTAGGATTTAATTAATCTTAGTGAATAAAGAGTTGTTAAAATCAAGTCTCTCTCTCTCTCTCTCTCTCTCTCTCTCTCTCTCTCTCTCTCTCTCTCTCTCTCTCTCTCTCTCTCTCTCTCTCTCTCTCTCTCTCTCGATTTTGAACACCTAAATCAAACCTTGTTCAAGGATGCCTTTGTAGCACATTGCCACATTAAGTTACAGTGAGTGTTTGCAATGTATGCTTTAAACAGTTCACAATAGGACAAGAGGAGTAAAACAAAAATAACAATGTTTTATTCATCACCACCCAACACTCTGCAGTTGAATATTTACTGTATTCTTTGAAAGTCACCGGCTAGCATTTGGATGGACTAATCACACAGATACACTACACATAGAGATACATGACTACTTTGAGTTGACAATCAGCAAAATGGTTGAGGAAACCCTCAGTGATGGTGCTCCTCGTAACAAAACGTCTCAGGTTACGTATGTAACCCTGGTTCCCTGAGAGGGAACGAGACGCTGCGTTGAGATGCGGTGGGAACGCTCTGCGTGATTGCGTCGTAAAGCACGTGTATAATCAGTCCAATGGAAGAGCGAGACGTCATAGGCGGGTGACGTCATAGACCAGGAAGCTATAAAGCACACCAGAAAACAGACCGCGACAGCTTCTGAAAAGGCCTGAAGCAAGTCGATCAGGGCATGCAGGAAGTATGGCAGGAGAACGCATATGGCCTAGTTTTACCATCTTTGCGGCTGTGAGAATCGCAGAAATACGTGCTGGAGACAATCGTGCTTGCGTAGTTGTCGAATCCCACATCACCCCTAAAAAAGTGGTCCTCTGGGCTGGGAGGAGCACACTCTTCTTGGTGTTTAGCCGCAACCCCAACCTCTTTATGTGAGACAGAACGACATCTCGATGCCGAACTGCCAACTGCTCGGAACGAGCCAGGATCAACCAGTCGTCGATATAGTTTAATACGCGAATGCCCTGGAGTCTCAGAGGAGCCAGCGCTGCATCCACGCATTTCGTAAAGGTGCGGGGTGATAAACCTAGGCCGAATGGAAGGACCCGATATTGGTATGCTTCGCCCCCGAAAGCAAACCTCAGGAACTTCCTGTGATGAGGATGAATGGATACATGAAAGTAAGCGTCCTTCAAGTCTATTGTGACAAACCAGTCCTCGGACTGAATCTGTGATACAATCTGTTTGAGTGTAAGCATCTTGAACTTGAGTTTCTGAACTCTGCTGTTTAACTGACGCAGATCTAGAATAGGACGCAACCCCCCATCCTTCTTGGGAACGATGAAGTAACGGCTGTAAAACCCTGACTCTCTGCTGGGAGGAGAAACCCTTTCTATAGCCCCTTTTCGCAGAAGCGTCAGTACTTCTAGCTCCATGACCCGAGCCTGCCTTGGGTCCCCCACTGTGGGAAGGACCCCTTAAAATCTGGGCGGACGAGAAACGAACTGAATTCTGTAACCCTTTTCTATTATATGCAGGCCCCACTGAGAAATATTTGGCAGTAGTTTCCACCCTGCCAGAAATTCTACTAAGGGGACCAGTCTCTCGAGACTGGCCATGGGATTCGGTTGTACGGACATTTCGGTGCCCTGAAGCGGCGAACCGGCAGGGAACAACCGAACTGACCGTTCTACGATCCTCCTCGGAGAATCGTATGGGGACGCTGACAGCTCGGTGCCCTGAAGCGGCGAACCGGCAGGGAACAACCGATGTGGCAGCGCTGCGACTCTCCTCAGAGAAGGAGGAGAGTCTCCATTCTCCTTCTCGAAATCGTCCCTCCTCGGAGGGGACCACCCTCAGAAGCCTGACGCCTTGGGCGTCAGGACTTCTTCTTAGCCCAAGCCTTCTTAGAGATGACAGTCCTCAGATCTTGCCTACCCCTAGCTGGCCTGGACTGCGACCGCCACCCAGGTTCCCCAGATTGTGGAGGAGCCCGAGTGGCGACGCTCTGTATTTGATGCACTCTGTGCTCTGAGGAGCTTGTACTCGGACGAGACTGCTCGGATTTAATAATCATTTTCCGCCCAGCAGTCTCGGGGACATCGAAACGTCGAGGAAGAAACCTCTGGAACGCAGCCGATTGTTTTTTCGTTTCTTGAAACCTATCGACGACACAATTGATAGCGTCGCCGAACAAACTTGAAGGTGACAGTGGTGCGTCCAGAAGAACAGACCTATCTTTATATTTTATATCAGACAGATTTAACCAAAGACGCCGCTCCGTGGCCACCAGGGCTGCCATAGAACGGCCCACTGATTTGGCCGTCTCCTTGGTGGCCCAGAGAGACAGGTCTGTTGCGCGACGCAATTCTCGAATTGCGTCAGCGCTGACTTCCTCACGTTCATCGATATCCTTCAGCAGATCAGCCTGGTATGCCTGCAGTATAGACATAGTGTGCAGACATGACGCAGCCTGACCTGCTGCCGAATAAGCTTTACCCACTAGCGAAGATGTAGATTTTAATGGCTTGGTGGGTAACGTCGGGGCTTTTAATGATGAAGATGACTCGGGAGAGAGAAAGCTCGCGAGCGTCTCTTCAGCCCGAGGCACCGTCAAATAACCATAATCAAATGCACCCAAAACATTACTGTAGTTGGAAGTTTGTGGGTTAAATACTCTGAATGACGCCGGTTTATTCCACGATCTCGAAACCTCATTGTGGAGATCGGGAAAAAACGGGAGTCCCCGACGTGGAGGCTGTGTTTTAGATGGTAGAAATCTTTCATCTAATAAACTTTTCTTAGTAACACTCTGAGAATCATCGGCTGGCCATTCAATATTTAATCTAGCTACAGCACGAGATAAAACCTCCATAAGCTCCTCATCATTACCGGAGGCATGAGCTGGCGAAGACTCAAAAATCCCCCATATCAACACTGACGACATCCAGATCCTCAGAACTGGATAGCCTCAGCAATGGTGCCCCAACCTGGGAAGGAGAAGCCGCAGCGCGGGCTCCTTCCTGGGCAGAGGCACCGGATCCAGCAGGTAAGGGTTGAGAAAGGGCTGGGCCCGTCTCAAGCCCCGCTACTAGATCCATATGCGAACCCCAAGATGAAAGCCTTCGCTGTGCCTCGGCAGCAAACCGAACCGTCCTCCTCAAAGAACGCCCGGCGAGAGCGGAGCGTCCTCACGGACAGCTTCTCGCAATGCTCACAGTCAGCTCCCTCGAGAACTGACTGGGCATGCTCCACTCCCAGACAAGCAACACAAAGCTGATGTGTGTCCCCACCCGTGATGAAACGAGGGCAAGGGACAACACAACGCCTGAATTCTTGTTTCGCCATAATATATATATATATATATATATATATATATATATATATATATATATATATATATATATATACATATATATATATATATATATATATATATATATATATATATATATATATATATATATATATATATATATAGATAGATAGATAATGTGCTTGTGACAGACAACAGTAAATAGACAAGGACAGTATACAGAGAGCGCTTGCTGAAGGCAACAGAAGCTGTCGCGGTCTATTTTCTGGTGTGCTTTATAGCTTCCTGGTCTATGACGTCACCCGCCTATGACGTCTCGCTCTTCCATTGGACTGATTATACACGTGCTTCACGACGCAATCACGCAGAGCGTTCCCACCGCGTCTCAATGCAGCTCGAGTTCCCTTGAAAGGGAACACAGGTCGATGAGCTTCCACAAGAGAGAATAAAGTGTTTCTCGACACCATTTTGTCCCCAAGCAGATAAATCATCGCATCAGGGGTTGAGCAGATTGATTTGCAGAGTACACTGTTCTAAGTTCTGAGGCAACGCAAAACAATTAGACGTCCACACGCCAATGTAAACACAGACAAGCATCTGTCACACGTGTACAGCTTCAGCCCATTGTTATGCCTGAGCTACTTTACAGGTTCTCCGCTAATAAGTTTACTTTCTCACATGAAGAATGACCAAACAGTTTCCCATAGCCAAACCGCTTATTCATCAATGATATCTCCAAGTTAGGGAATCAGAAGCTTATTGAATTAAGCTTTTGAGACATCTCTGCATGGTCTGGGCCAGCAAACCTGATATGTCTCCCAAATAGATGAAATGAAAGTGGCATGGTCTGGATTTTAATATAGTCCTCAAGGGCAACTCCAAGGCACACAATCAAGCTTTGAATATATAAATGGATTTCAACCAACCCCCTAGAATGCTCAAATAAATCTTATTTTAGCCTCGTGTCATGTTCTTCTCTCTATTTCACTTTCTTTCCACCTGTCAGACATACATCATATGCAGACCCAGAGATCACGATATTATACCACTGCAATTTATAACATTTTCCATCATTTATAAGACAAAGCTTCCCGGCCATTGATTTCCCATGTTTTCACTGTTAAACAGTAGGGGGCACTATTACGCATCTTCTGAAAGAGTAGACAATATGTGGATCAAAACACAGGCAAAAAGGGAGCAGAAAGAAGCGATAAAAGCATTCCTTATGGTGCCCTACAAAGCAAAAAGGCAGTAACTGCATTTTTGGTCAAAATGAGTTATCATCATTTTCATGACATTCAAGGCATCCTTTGTTATGTGACAAAACATCTTATCTCAAATGTGTGCTGTTTGTTGAGAAAAATGGTAGTCGTTTGTACAGTACCTGCAAAAAGCCCTAGTGAAACAAAGCAAGAGTACAGTAACATCCATTACTGTATTCTTGTTATGTTTTACCTAACACAAAATAACCGTGTTGCTGCGCAGTGTAGTTACTGTTTCCATGGTGAACTCACACAGCTGATTTTGCGGTATCCTCACGGGACGGTTTTAACATTTGCGATTTCACCCTTCTAACTTCACACACATTTTGTTTGAGATGGCAGAAAGCCGGGGAAAGAAGATGGTCGAACTGGCGTTGAAAAGAAAATACCCGAAGTACAGTGACAGATTAAACATTTAGAGGCTAGGCTATCACAATATTACCTGTCAGTCGCCAGGGCGGGACTTCCTCTCAGAGGTCCATTCAGATAGCATTATGCTAATTGACAGGCGATGTTTTAAATAGCTTTGCTTACCTGCCCCTGATCCTCCCTGCTCCTAGCTGTAACTTTATCCTCTGTAACTTCACATCATCGCCGATGCCATGTCATCATTTTGTTGTTCATGTCACAAAGTTATAATCCAACCAGCGGTGAAAAAATATTCAATAACTAGAAAAGCACTCGGAGAGCATTAACCTCTGTCAAGGAGTGATCTTCTTCGCTCTTATTAGCTTACATGAACCGCGTCTTCTTTTTTCTTAGGCGAATCATTCACGGCGTTATTGTCCAGCATGAGAATATAACTGTCCATAAACACGGTGTATTCTTTAACGTGACAGGTGTCTGTTCAACTTAAAACACACTCTCTTCGCGGCCGCTGTTTGAAGACTATGTCCGCTGTTTAGATAAGTTAGCGAGTTGTGAGCAAAACATCTCGGTTACGTATGTAGCCCTAGTTCCCTGATAGGGAACGAGACGCTGCGTCAAACGCTGTGGGAACGCCCCTGCGTTGTGCGTCATGAAGCACCTATGGAATCAGCCCAATGGAGAGATGGAACGTCATAGCCGGGTGACGTCATCGACCAGGAAACTATAAAGCACCCCATAAACACAAGCGCAACAGCTTCTGATAGGCCTGAAGGAAGCGCTAGCGGGAATGCCGGGAGTATGGTGGAGTGACGCAGCGTCTCGTTCCCTATCAGGGAACTAGGGTTACATACGTAACCGAGACGTTTCCTTTCAAGGGAACACGAGCTGCGTCAAACGCTGTGGGAACGCTAATACCCACGTTGCCATAGGACCAATTGACCGCCAAGTGAGAACTAGCGCACAGAGGATGAGAGCACCTGTGCCCCAGGGGTAGAACGTAAGTCTAGGTCGTAGAACTCAATGAAAGTATGCGGTGAAGACCATCCAGCCGCATCACAAACGTCACTGAAGGAAACTCCTGACAGTAAGGCTTTAGAAGCCGCCATACTCCTGGTAGAGTGGGCTCGTACAGCCAAAGGTGAAGGCTGACCAGCTGACTCATAGACAAGTGAGATAGCCTCGACCACCCACTTGCTCATTCTCTGTTTAGACGCGGGACAGCCCTTCTTGGGTGGACCAAAGCACACAAATAGTTGTTCTGACTTCCTCCACAGGTCAGTTCTGTGGACATAGGCGTCTAATGCCCTAACAGGGAAGAGTAAATTAAGTTTCTCCTGGTCAGATGACAGAAATGGAGGAGGACAAAAGGCCTGCAGAACTGTAGGTCTAACAACATTAGTAGGGACCTTGGGAACGTAACCTGGTCTAGGATGCAGAAAAGCCTTAACCATGCCAGGCAAAAATTCCAGGCACAAGGGTGAAACCGACAGAGCCTGCAAATCTCTGATTCTCTTTAGTGAGGAGATAGCAAGAAGAAAGATAGTCTTAAACGTGAGAAACTTCTCAGGAACTTCTTCGATAGGTTCAAGAGGAGCTAGGGAAAGACCTTCTAATACGATGGCCAGATCCCAGGCCGGCACCCTCGTACGAACTGCTGGCCTCAGCCTCAGTGTGCCACGAAGGAAACGAGTTATAAGCAGGTGTCTCCCAAGAGAAACTCCACTGAAAGGGACGTGGTAAGCAGCCAGTGCCGCCACATACACCTTTAGTGTGGAGGGGGATAGCCCTGTGGAGAAGCGCTCCTGCAGGAATTCCAGCACTGCACCCACTGAGTAGTTAACGGGGTCCTGCAGGTGCTCTCCACACCAAGAAGTGAAGTGTTTCCACTTCAAGGCATAAAGCTTCCTCGTGGATGGAGCTCTGGAGTGAAGAATGGTCTCAACAACCTCGGTTGAGAGACCAGAGTTCATGAGCTGGGCCCCCTCAGAGGCCAAGCCCACAATACTGGGCGGGGGTGAAATATCATGCTGCCCGCCTGAGAGAGTAGATCCCTCCTGACCGGGAGCTCCAAGGGAGAGCCGTCCAGGAGAGAAATCAGGTCCGCAAACCATACTCGGGCCGGCCAGAACGGGGCTACTAATAGTAGGCTGACCCCGTCCCGGCGAACCCTCTCCAGAACTCCAGGTAGCAGAGCAATCGGGGGAAAGGCGAACAGACGTGACCTCGGGCACGGCTGCACCATAGCGTCCAACCCCAGAGGGGCTGGATGGCTGATGGAAAACCACAGATGACAATGCCTGGTCTCCTTGGAAGCGAATAGGTCCACCTCGGCGCGACCGAAACTCAACCAAAGGAGCTCCACCACCTCGGGATGGAGTCTCCAATCCCCCGGCCTCGGCCCCTGTCTCGACAGGGAGTCTGCAACCACATTCAAATACCCAGGAAGATAAATTGCTCTCAGAAATAGTAACCTCCCTTGGGACCACAGGAGGATCTGACGGGCAAACTTGTAAAGCCGGCGAAACCGCAGGCCCCCCTGATGATTTATATAAGAGACCACCGACGTGTTGTCTGACTGAACTAACACATGATGACCTATCAGGTCTGCTAGGAAGTGTTTCAGAGCCTGGAACACCGCCAACATCTCTAGACAATTAATAAGCCGTGATAGATGATGGTCCTGCGACAGCCCTTGGGCTGGACGACCACTCGTGACCGCCCCCCACCCTGTGAGGGAAGCATCCGTCGTTAGCGTTGCGCGACGACAAAGAGCCCCCAACACAGGCCCTTTGAATAGGAACCAAGTTTCTTTCCACATGACCAGAGCACGAAGGCAGCGCCGCGTGACTTTGACCGTGCGGAGCGGATTTCCCCTCGGGGAGAATCCCTTGGTCCTGAGCCACCACTGTAGCGATCTCATGTACAACAGGCCGCAAGGTATAACGTCGGACGCTGCTGCCATCAGACCCGACAGTCTCTAAAACTGTTTTACAGTAAGTAGCTGGCCTAGCTTTACTTGTTTCACAGCTGAGAGAATCGAAACGATGCGGGTCAGAGCGAGTCGCGCCTGCATCGAAACCCAAACCCAAACGACACCCAGAAAAGTGGTCTTCTGAGGAGATAATACACTTTTCTTTACGTTCAGCCTCAACCCCAACTTCCTGATATGAACGAGAACGACATCTCAATGTCGAACCGCCATCTGCTCTGTCTGAGCTAAAATCAACCAATCGTTGATGTAATTGATGACACGAACACCCTGAAGCCTCAGGGGCACTAGTGCTGCGTCCATACATTTCGTGAAAGTGCGGGGAGATAAAGCTAGGCCAAACGGAAGAACCCTGTGCTGGTACACCTCGCCCCCGAAGGCGAACTTCAGGAACTTCCTGTGTTGTGGAAGGATGGAAATGTGGAAGTACGCGTCCCTTAGATCTATCGTGACAGACCAGTCCTCGGATCTGATTTGTGACACGATCTGCTTGATAGTGAGCATCTTGAATTTTGGCTTCCCTATCGAACGATTCAATAGGCGCAGGTCTAAAATTGGACGCAACCCCCCATCCTATTTTGGAACGATGAAATATCGGCTGTGATAGCCTGACTCCACACTGGGAGGAGGAACCCGTTCTATAGCCTCCTTTTGAAGGAGTGCTTTCACCTCTTGTTCCATAACCAGAGCCTGCTCGGGGCCCACCACTGTAGGCAGAACCCCTCTGAATCTTGGTGGACGACACCTGAATTGGATAGCATAATCCCTTTCTATTGTCTGCAGGACCCAATGAGATATTTTTGGAAGGCTTTTCCACTCTGCCAGAAATTCTACTAAGGGTACCAGTCTCTCGAGACTAGCCTCTGGTGTAACTTGAGCAGCAAATGCAGCGCCCTGTAACGGCACACCAGCAGAGAACAACTGGTCTAACCGCTCTGAAACCCTCCTCAGAGGGAGCGAGCATCCCTCGGGAAATCGCTCGCTGGGACCGTCTGCGCCCGGGCATGAGGGCGGGGTTGGCAGAACGGGCCCCTGAGGGCACCGAGGAAGAATGGGCACCGTAAAAGAGGTGCACACCTTTCTGCCTCGGTGGGGACCACCCTCAGTGTCCTGCGCGCCGTGGCGCCAGGACTTCTTCTTAGCCGAAGCCTTCTTAGCTAATATAACTGTCCTCAGATCAGTTCTATTACTGGGAGATTTTGGCTGAGAGTGCCGCGGCTGAGGCCCCTGTCCAGCAGGGGGAGCAAGAGACGCGACACTCTGCTTCAGCGCCCTATATGATGAGCTCGCAGACGGCCGGGGCTGCTCCCGCCCAGCAGCCCCAGGGACATGAATTTTTAAAGGGAGAAATTTCTTAAAAGCTGTTGTTTGCTTTTCCTTCCCCTGGAATTTATCGATGACAGAATTTACAGCATCGCCAAATAAACCCAGGGGGGAGAGAGGAGTGTCTAAAAGGAAAGTTTTTTCTTTTTCTTTTATATTTGTCCGATTTAACCACAGATGTCTTTCTGCGGCCACCAGAGCTGCCATAGATCGACCCACTAGCTTGGCCGACTCTCTGGTTGCGCGCAGGGATAAATCAGCAGCCTGACGCAGTTCGCGAACCACGTCAGCACTGATCTCCTCACTCTCACTCACGTCCCTCAGCAGGTCAGCCTGGTATGCCTGCATAATATACATAGTATGCAGACATGACGCAGCCTGACCCGCCGCCGAATACGCATTACCCACAAAAAACGAAATATTTCTAAGAGGCTTGGTGGGTAATGCCGGTGCCTTAACAGATGACGCAGCCTCGAGGGAGAGAAAACTCGCAACCGTCTCATTCCAAGGGGCATAGCCGAATAACCATATGATTTTGCCCCCACAATATTAGAATATGTTGAAGTCTGGGGACTAAACACTCTATATGAAACCGGTTGTTTCCACGATTTCGACACCTCAGTGTGGAGATCGGGAAAAAATAGCAAGCACCGGCGTGGAGGTTGCACTCGTGACGGCAAACATCTCTCATCTAATTTTGATTTAGAAACAGACTCCTGTCTAGTCACTGGCCATACAATGATGAGTTTTTCTACAGCTCTTGTTAATACCTCCACTAGCTCATCACTTTCAGGAGTGTAAGGTGGCGTATCCTCCACATCTCCCTCATTTATAACTGGTGCCTCAGCCCGAGCGGAAGAAACCGCAGCGCGTGCTTCCGAACACGGGACTGAGGAACTGGATCTGAGAGATCCATCTGCGATCCCCACGATACGCGTCGTCGCTCTGCCTCGGCAAGAGCGGGACACGAACCGCGGGGAGCGCGTACCGAACCGCTCTCCTCGAAGAGCGCCCGGCGGGAGCGGAGCGTCCTTAATGGCAGACGCTCACAATGCTCACAATCAGCTCCCTCGAGAGCTGACTGGGCATGCTGCACTCCCAAACAAACAACACAAAGAACGTGTGTATCCCCACTCGTAAAATAACGCGAGCAGGGAGGGACACACTTCCTAAACTGCTGTTCGTTCGCCATATCTCTCTTAATATATATATATATATATATATATATATATATATATATATATATATATATATATATATATATATATATATAAATTGTTTGTGTGGTGCAGAGTATGTAAAGACAGACAATATTCACACAGGGACAGATTCACATATAGCACGACTGAAGGCACAGAAAGCTGTTGCGCTTGTGTTTATGGGGTGCTTTATAGTTTCCTGGTCGATGACGTCACCCGCCTATGACGTTCCATCTCTCCATTGGGATGATTCCATACGTGCTTATTGACGCACAACGCAGGGGCGTTCCCACAGGGGAGGATGGTGAGGAAAGAGTTACATGCAAGACTCATATCAGTGTCCTTCTCCCTGTCTAATTACATGCACCGTGGATTGCACGGCTTCAGGAAAGGTTACCTTTAGCCATGACACCCCAGAGGTTACTTCTTTACTGTTTGCCCTCCCCCCCCTCCTCCCGACCTGTCCCTCAAGATTATTAATGATTCTCAAACTGCTACATATACAGCAAATGCTGTTTTTTTTATTTAAATTTGCAATACTTTTTAAATAATATATTGTTATGCATTTATAATGCATTTAAATATGAATGAATATAAAATAAGTTTATGCTTTACTATGTCTTTATGTCTTAATATATTTTGAAGGACCTATTTTTTTTTTCACAGGATGCCAATGAAACTTTATTAAACCTTCAGAGATGTATTTTAATCCTTGATGATTACTGGTCGCTAAGAGGGGAAAAACGTATCTGAGCCATTTCATGGTCTTTGACTCTGAAATGAAGGTTCAAGGTCATTGTGTGGTGCCGAAGCTATTAGCTTGTAAAATGAAGCAAGCGCTGCACTGCGATCATCTACACGTACACACACAAACAGATGGCTGAGTTTCCCATTAAACAGACATGAGATAATCTTCTCAGCTTGACCATGGAGCAATCATATGGGACTCCACCAAATGGAGCCATTGTACAAACTGTGCCTGGTGGAGGGAAATTAAACAATTAAAGCAAGCGAGGAAGCCCTGATGTGTGATTTGTTGTTTATGTGTGTGTGTATGTTTAAGGATGACTCTTTGTGTGGTATTGTGCCATAATTACCAAGCACATCTGTGAGACGTTCTTGTCACAATTGTGACAAGAGACTGTCATGTTCTACATTCAAAAGCACGTCCAGATGACAGAGAAATTACAAGAACACACACCCTGCGATGACACGCAAAAAACAAAAGGCTAATTCACTAAATATTAGATGAGGGTTCATCTTCCCTCTCACAATCTAACATTGGTATGCTCAATAGTATTTTGCACATAAAAGAAAGACTACCTTCTTTAATAGTTGAATGTGTTGCATATTTTATAGATGGTTAGACTAAGATGTGTAGTTGCCCCTTGTGAAAAAGAAGTACACTTCAATCATACTTTTAAAATGAGTGTTATTAATTACAGAATGAATTTAAAAGAATATAAGTGCGAACTGAATGCAAAGTTTTCGGACACTTAACTGAATGTTATTTACAATTGAATGAAAGTGTTCATAGAAGGACCTAAGTACATATTTATATCTAATTTCATAATCACATGGTTAAAGGTTACTGCTGAATGTACTGACAAGTATTTATGGTAAACTACACTGTCATGTAATTTATATTGAAACATCTATGCCATGTTTTTAAATATATTTGTAATTTAAAATAACTTTAAATGTTTGCCTAATATTGAAAAACATACTAATGACAGGTATCTTCTGTTATAATTTTCTTATTATGATTTTAGCTTTGTTCTATTTTTGGTTCCTGTTATCATCACTGTCTTCATTAGCTGACCTTGGTAGTGTCTCAAATGACTCACTACCTTCCTAGGTCGTGAACTAGTATATTGTGTTTACAAATTTAGGCATTGGTAACAGGACGCTGGCTCACTATACATTGGGACACTGATGACTCTACTTCCGGCGACATGACAACTTCCTCATAAACATCACTACTGGTATTTATGAACAACAGCAGAACTGATTATATTATTTCTAATATTATTTAAAGTACATTATGATAAATAAGTAGCTTGTTACATATATGTGCAACATTTCAACTGTAAATAATTTGTCTAGTAATGTAATGTCCATGGTTTGTGTTAAAAAAAAGCATCAATGCTCCCAGGCTTTCACAGTTTCAGTGCACTGCAGGATTTAGTGAATCAGATGCCTCAACACCTGTGAAGAGATGACTGCAGCTCCAGCGAGGACTTCACATGACACAAACTCTGAATCAACATGCATGTTATTGCATGTTATTTTTTTACAAAACCAGTCTTAAGTAGCATGGGTATATTTGTGGGAATAGCCAACAATACATTGTATGGGTCAAAATTATCAATTTTTCTTTTATGCCAAAAATCATTAGGATATTAAGTAAAGATCATGTTCCATGAAGATATTTTGTAAATTTCCTACCGTAAATGTATAAAACATTTATATTTATAAGTGAATGCAGCACAATCGCGAACATGAATTGACATGTTCCCTTTCGAGGGAACTCAACACTGCGTCGAGAATCGACACTTTGGGGACGCTCCCTTAGCGTGCGCCTCTGAAGTAAGAATGAAACTAATCCAATCCTGATTGGTGTTGCGTCGTGATGTAACATGTGACGGCATAACCGGATGCATAAAAGTGACGCTGACACACACACACATCAGCTTTAGCTCTTCAGCAAGCGCTCTCTGTGAAAAAGATATATATATGCCACGGGTGGGGACACGCATCAGCTGTGTGTGTGTGTATTGTTTAGGGGCGCAGCACGCACTGTCAGCTCTCGAGAGGGCTGCCTGTGCACACTGTGAAGCACTTCCTATTAGAGTGCTGCGCTCCCGCTTGGCTATATTATTTCCTGATGATAGCCAGGCTCACGATCCCCGCGGTTCGGGTCTCGCGTCCATTGAGGCGGCACGACGGCTTAGATCGTGGAGATCGCAGGAGGATCTCGCGGATGAGAACGAGACTGCTGAGGCACCTTTTCTCTCATCATCCGCAGATTCTATGACACTCGTTCACGACGCAGAAGCCCACGATGCGGCTTCTTCTGCCCGTGACGAGTGCCCAGTGCTCGAGCTATCTGTTTATAAGGAAGTAGATGTGCTCAGCATCGGGAACGAGCAACATGAGTCACACTCGCCGGCTTATGTTTCTGCTTATGTAGAGCTCGTGGAGGTTGTGATGCGTGCGGTGGCCAGACTAAATAAATATATAAATAAATATATTTATATATATAAAATATATGAGCTGGCCACAAAATAAGCAGGATGATCCCCGTCAAAATGAACTAGACGAGAGATTCCTGCAGCACCGTTCACAATCTCAGAGCCGGGGCTTACTGTTTTTCCCAGATCTTTATAAAAATATAAATATATATGTGTAGATCCTGAGAAAAACCCCATTCTTTAGGTATCTCACTACATTCATTATATGTTTATTCGAATGTGGTGGGTGCGAGAGAGTCGGGTTATGGCAAGTTGCCGCAGATGGAGGAAGCTTTAGCGTGCTATCTTTCTCCTGATCCGGCATCTTCACTTTAAGCCCCGGCGCTGCCCAACAAACCGTGCAGGGACACCTCTGCACTGCTTGGCTGGGCTTATATGGTGCAGGAAATCGATGTTGCTCCTCCGCCGTTAAAAACGTTTCGGGACACATCGGTTTCCAGCGAACGCAGGCTGCACTGTGCGCCCCACATTTTTGCGGCCAGGCAGCATTCGCGTTCGCCAATCGAGAATCTTTTTCGGTCCAGCCCTTCCGGAAACCCGCTTCAAGGGGTCGAGAACGAATCCCGATTAATACCCGAAGCCAGGCTCGAGAGCCTGGTTCCTTTGGTAAAATATTTAGAAAAGAAAAGGTCAGGCTGGTGCGTGCCTGCACTCTAGGACGATTTTGCAGGCGTACCAGGCCGATCTTCTTAAAGATCTAAGTGAGGCAAATATTTCCTGTTGGCCGCTCCGCTATCTCCTTCTGGCCTGTTTTCCAACGCTGTCACTACAGTCGTTGACAGGTTTCAGGAAGCAAAAAAAAAAAAAAAAAAAGAGAGAGCGTTGCCTCTAGAGGCCCTCCTGCGGGAGTTTGGCAAACAGAGGAAGCACTCTCAACCGAAGTCCTCCAGCCAGAAGGGTGACCTGAGGGCCGTCCTTCAGGCGAAGAGGTCCTAATTGTAGGACCTCTGAGGGCTGTGCCACCCCCCCCTCCCCCCCCCCGCTGTGGAACAATCGAGGTTGTTCTAGCAGCAGGTGCCCTCAGGGTAGAAGATGTTGTGACGCCGTCTTTGACGCCTCGGGCCACATCGATTTCCAGCGAACGCACTCCGTGGCGTTCGCCCCAAAAGCTTGCAACAGGGCACCGACTATGGTCACAAAATCTGTATCGACTTTATCCTGCCGGTCCTGCGCTTCAGGAAGTCGAGAATAGTGCCCGGAAAACACCCGAGGCCAGTCTCGAGGGGCTGGTTCCCTTAGTAGATTTTGTAGAAGAATGGCAACGCCTTCCGAATATATCTCTATGGGTACAGATTGCAGTTCGGTGCCCGACCTCCCTAGTTTGCTGGGGTGGTACCGACTGCAGTGATTCCAGAACAGGCTCGGGTTATGGAACAAGAGGTACAGACTCTACTGGAATTTAGGGGCCATAGAATGTGTTCCCCTACCAGACAGGGAGTCCGGGTTTTACAGCCGGTACTTTATAGTTCCAAAGAAGGATGGCGGACTGAGGCCAATTTTAGATCTAGGGCTTTTGAATCGTTCTTTGAGGAGATTCAGGTTCAAAATGCTTACTATTCCCATTAACGTGAGCCATATCAGATCCGAGGACTGGTTTGTCACGATGGATCTAAAAGACTCTTATTTCATGTCTCCATCCTTCCATGTCACAGGAGGTTCCTGAGGTTGCTTTCGGGGCGAAGCATACCAATATCGGGTTCTTCCGTTCGGCCTAGCACTCTCTCCCCGCACGTTCACAAAGTGTATGGATGCGGCTCTGGCTCCACTGAGGCTTCAGGGCATCCGTATACTGAATTACATCGGCGACTGGCTCATATTGGCCCAGTCTCGAGAAATGGCTGTTCGGCATCGAGATGTCGTCCTTGGCCACATTCAGAACCGGGGGTTGAGGCTCAACACTAAGAAAAATGTGTTGGACCCAGCTCAGAAGACTACTCTTCTGGGCGTGGTATAGAATTCGGTTACGATGCGGGCACGTATGTCTCCCGCTCGTATCGAATCCATCCTGGCCATGGTGTCCGGGATAAAGCTAGGCCAGGCCATCACTGTAAAGCAATTTCAAAGACTGCTGGGCCTAATAACAGCGGCATCCAACATAATTCCTTTGGGCCTGTTTCACATGAGGCCCCTTCAGTGGTGGCTCAAAGCCAAGGGTTTTTTCCCCAAGGGGAATCCGTTCCATATAATAAAGGTTACGCGCAGATGCCTTCGTTCCCTATTAATATGGAAGAAACCTTGATTCTTGCCCCAAGGGCTAGTGGTAGGGGCGTCATGTCGCCGGGAAACTGTTTCAACAGACGCTTCCCTCGCTGGCTGGGGCGCGGTCTCGGACGGCCGCTTTGCCAGGGGTCTGTGGCACGACCATCATCATTCTTGGCATATAAATTGCCTAGAGATGTTGGCTGTGTTCAGGGCTCTGAGGAGCTTCCTCACAGACATCAAAGGTTACCACGTTTCAGTGGTAGCTTATCTAAACCGACAAAGAACACTCAGATCGCGCCCTCTATCCAGATTGGCGCATCAGATCATTTTATGGCCCCAGGGGAAAATATTATCTATAAGAGCAATATATGTCCCGGGGGATCTGAATCAGGGAGCGGACATCCTGTCGAGGTAGGGGCTGTGGTCCGGGGAATGGAGAATCCATCCAGAGGTGGTGGAGTTCATATGGCAGAGGTTTGGACCAGTGGAAGTGGATCTGTTTGCGTCTCGAGGGAAATCCATCCCACTGTCCACTTTGGTTCTCCCTCACTCATCCAGCCCCGCTGGGGTTGGATGCCATGGTACAGGCCTGGCCGAGGCTTCGCCTGTACGCTTTTCCCCCCGATCGCTCTGCTCCCGGGGGTCCTGGAGAGGGTCCGTCAGGAGGGCATCAGTCTTCTTCTGATAGCCCTGTTTTGGCCAGCCCGAGTATGGTTTTCAGACTTAATTTCACCCCTGATAGCTCCGCCATGGCAGATTCCTCTGAGGAGGGGTCTGTTGTCTCAGGCGGAGGGCACTATTTTCCATCCTCATCCAGAGCTGTGGAAATTGTGGGTCTGGCCTCTGAGGGGGCTCAGTACCTAGATGCTGGTCTATCTTCTGGGGTGGTCGAAACCATACTTATCTCTAGGGGATATCTACTAGGAGATTATATGGCTTCAAGTGAAATATTTTTCTACTTGGTGTAGAGAACTTGAGTTAGACCCAGTTAACTGCCCAATGGCTTCAGTTCTGGAGTTTCTTCAAGATTGTTTCTCTGCAAATCTCTCCCCTTCCACACGTAGGGTGTACGTGGCTGCCATTGCGGCGTTACATGCACCACTAAATGTTGGGCCTTTAGGGAGGCACCAACTGGTCATACTATTTCTCCATGGTATTGGAGGATGAGACCGACAGTCAGGTCCAGGGTTCCTTCCTGGGACCTGGCGGTGGTTCTCGAAGGGCTATCCCTGGCTCCCTTCGAATACCTCCAGTCGGCTTCGCCTAGGACCTCACGTTCAAGATAGCCTTTCTCTTAGCTATTTCTTTAAAGAGACTGGGAGATCTCCAAGCCCTGGCATTATCGCCAGTTTGCTTGGGGTGTGCCCCCGGCGGAGTTAAGGCCATCCTGCATCCGAGACCCAGCTATGTGCCTTAAGTGCAATTTATCATGGCTAGGTCCATGGTCCTGCAAGTATTTCAGCCTCCACCTCATGTGTCGGCAGAAAAGGAGAGGTTCCTTGCTCTGCCAGTCAGAGTTCCGAGTATTACCTTGAAAGGTCCTCTTCTTGGAGGAGGTCGGACCTACTGTAGTGTGTTTTGGATCACCTATTAGGGGCTCCCGGCTATACAAGCCATAAGTAGGCCTACAAGGTGCGGAATTTCCCTTCACCTTTGGCCGTTAGGGCTCATTCTACTAGAGGCATGGCGTCCTCTAGGGCCCTCCTTTCGGGAGTTCCCATCAAGGAGATCTGTGAGGCAGCCGGTTGGGCTACCCCACACACTTTTGTTAGGTTCTATAGTCTGCACCTCCCTAGTACGCTTGGCGCACACGTGCTCTCGTCCTAGCTGAGTGCCTGAATCAGTTTCACTCCGGGGCAGGCCTGTTTTCGGTGCGTGGCTTAGTGGGCATTCGTTCCCCAAAGTGTCGATTCTCGACGCAGTGTTGAGTTCCCTCGAAAGGGAACGTCTCGGGTTATGACTATAACCCTTGTTCCCTGAGAAGGGAACGAGACACTACGTCGTCCTGCCACGCCCCTCGAGGCCTTAGAGCGTCTTGCTTCATCGCGGAGCTGATGTGTGTGTGTGTCAGCGTCACTTTTATGCATCCGGTTCTGCCGTCACATGTTACATCACGACGCAACACCAATCAGGATTGGATTAGTTTCATTCTTACTTCAGAGGCGCACGCTAAGGGAGCATCCCCAAAGTGTCGATTCTCGACGCAGTGTCTCGTTCCCTTCTCAGGGAACAAGGGTTATAGTCATAACCCGAGACGTTTTTTTTTGCACCCTCAGATTCCATATTTTCAAATAGTATCTCGGCCAAATATTGTCCTATCCTAACAAACCATACATCAATGGAAAGCGTATGTATCCAGCTTTCATATGATGTATACATCTCAATTTCAAAAAAATGACCCATATGACTGGTTTTGTCATCCAGGGTCACATATTGACATCATTATGTTCACATACAACTTAATTACTTAATTGCATGATTTAAATCAGTTAAAGTTGTATCTTTTTGACCGGGCATTTCACTAAATCTCAATTATGGTTTTATTACATTATATGTTAATGGTATTTTGCTCTTCCCTTCATGTTTCCTGGACTCTTGCCTTGTAAAACACAGTGGTCAACTTCTGTTGTGTTTATTTGTGCTATATAAATAAATGAAATGAAATGAAATGATTTCTATTATCTTAGAACTTTAGGTGACTCACCTCTGAAAACAGATGACTAAATTGTAATGTAGACATTCAATTTCTGTAAAGCAGCTTTGAAACGATATGTATTGTAGAAAAGCACTATACAAATACATGTGAATGGAATTTAATTTAATTAAATGTAAGGGCTGTTTACACAACACCATTTTTAACTAAAAATGGAGGAAAATGTTTTGGATTTGAATCCCATTTCCTGCATTTAAATACATTTAGGGACTATGGTGATACAAAATCCAGGAAATAATTAAGTATATTATAATGATAAATTCTGCCAAAAACAATATAGGCTACTAAACTATGTACAAGAAAAAGTCTTCTTACTTTATTGTCTAATAGGGGCCAATCACCAAGACTTGAGAGCGTAATTGTATAAAGTCAAAAATGTTTACCATTACTGTTTTGTTAAAAAATTAAATACATTCATCACAAATTTTTTCTGTGATTTTTTCTGTGATTAATCACGATTAATTGCAATTAAAATACAAAGTTTGAAATCGTTTTTAATATATTTTATAATGTAATCATTTCACAGTTAATCTCCAAATTAATGTAGAAACAACATAAAGACAGTATATTTTAAATAATTGTTTAATAACATCTATTTATGAATGAAGGCCAGTATCACTGATATTAATATAGCTAATTGATGTCTCGATGAAAATTATTTGCCCCCAAAATTTTACATATATTAGGGTTCAAAAAATATAAAATCTTTTAATTTAAGTTTACTTAAAACAATCCTCACATAAACCCATAATAAACGTCATATTTACCTGTGTCCTTCCTGTCTAACACGTATGAAATATACAGAAATTGAATAATGTTATCAAACAGTCCGCACTGCATAAATTAAATATAGATTAATTCTTATTAAAGCAACAAAAGTTATTAAGTCAAGAGCAGTGATTAATTTTCTCTGTTCCCTTTGTTCTTTGGTTAACTTTACTGACAGAGAGAATTAGTGCCTGCTGTCACTTTAAGATCTGCCGCTGATAACAGGATCTCACGCATCTCATTCTCTTACTACTCTTAACTTCCATTTAAGATTTTATTTTACTCATTTAAGACTGTTCTTGTGAGGATACCATACAAAACGGACATTTTGGCATAAATGCGTGTGTTATTGTTGGTTACAGGCAGCGCTCTATTTTGTCTTATCGCACTTGAATGGTTTAAAAGCATTTGAATAAGACCGTGATCTTAATGTACCGCTAGCTAAAGGATGACAGAAAAAACAGATGCTGCTATAGGCTAAAATATTTTAACGCATTAAGCTGGACAAAAATGTATTGCATGCATGCATTAACATTGACAGTACTACTTGTCATACATTGCTGACAGAAAATGCTGCGGTTTAAACTAGACTCGTTTTCATGGTAATGTTACACAGAAAGTTCTACATTAAATATTAGCTCACAGTCTGAACTTACCTAGCAACAGTGTATGTTAATGTTAGCTCAGTCAACGTTAGGCTAACACAAACAGGTGTAGACAGAAAATATGATTATCCTGACCTGAGCTAATTTACTGAATCAACCAACTCACATCTCCTATCCGAGGCTGTCTACATTGGACAAAGCAAATGTGCAAATGATGTGTCCTCCGTGTAGTAGCCGCTACTTCAGAGGAAGAACGGGCATCCGTTTACTATCAACGAATCATCGTGTCGTGCTACGCCGTGTCCAGTGTAGACACTATCACGAATTATGCATTTCCATGTCGCCAGCATAGTCAATAAAGAAGATTATAGACACATCATACAGGTCCTAGCATAAGTGAACACACCCATGCTAAAGTTGACTAAAAAGAGGAATAAAAAATCATCTTTTGGAAATTTATCTTAATGCCTTGATTTAAAGTGATATAAATAATATAAATATATTGATATAAATAAATGTTCTTCCTTAAAATACAGGTTGCATAAGTCAGGACACCCCTATGTTAAATTCCCATAGAGGCAGGCAGATTATTTTTAAAGGCCAATTGTTTCAGGATCAAGGATACTATGCATCCTGATAAAGTTCCCTTGGCCTTTGGAATTAAAATACATCATCACATACCCTTCACCATACCTAGAGATTGGCATGGGGCACTTTCCATAAGATCATCTCTCAATGTAAATAAAACTAGCTATTAGCCTAACTGAAATGACACCATGCCAATCTCTAGGTATGGAGTCTGTAGATCTGGTAGAGCCGTGACAGCAAATCAACGCTAGAAGTGTTTCAAAATCCACAGATGCGTTAGGGGATTTACAAATGCAAAATAAGAGATTCACAAATGGGTGCAGTGATTTACAAATGCACAGAAAGCGGTTCACAAATAAATGCTGTTGTGTTTGTGCCATAAAACACATTTGTATATATATATATATATATATATACAAAAACAGGATTTTGAAAAGTGGGGAGGACCTGTCCCCATAGGAAATTACGCCCGTGCCGATAGGGATTGTTTTGAAAACATTGTCGTCTGAACGCGAAAAGTCAAAGGAAAACCTTCTCCGTTTTAAGCATATCGCTGTTGTGTAAACGTACCCAAGGACAGCCCTCAAAATGGCGACTGCCTAATCCTTGTCGGTTATTGTCTATATATGGTGCTCTATGCTTTTGTTCTTCTTGAGATCTTTGCTTTATATTATTTAGAAGTTTAGTTGTGTAAATAAAGTAAGATAGCTGCCCTGGACCCAAGCCTTTGTTTTCTCTGTACCTTCACTTCGTGACAACTACCCTACTGTTAAAATTACAATAACTACTTGAAAGGTGTATGTTACTCTACACGTAAAAATAAGTACACTTCTTTAGAGCACAACAAAACGTATTAATAAAGTAATATTAATTAACTAAATATGTTTACTATAGGGATGCAATATGTCGTAAGGAACACGCACAAACTAGGAATATTTTAAACAGTCTTTAATGATGAAGGCAGCAAATCATTAGAAGAACACAAGGAAATAAACATTACATAAAGACAATAACCGGCAGAGGACTGAAATGAACAGGGAGCAGGCCTATATTTGCAGGCAATGACAATGAACTAAATAAGACACACCTGATAATTATAAGTAACCATAGAAACAAACAGGGACATAATCAGAAACCAAGGAAAAAGAAGCTGTGTCCCAATTCAGAGGCTGCATCCTTCGAAGGGTGTGAAGGTCGGACCGAGCGTTGGTAAATGGGACAGTCTAACCTACAGAGGATTTTCCTTGTCGCCTAGCAGTTGTCGTTAATGAGTGGCAGTAACGTTTGTACTGGACTTTTTAGAAAGTTAACTGTCTGAAAATAAAATAGGGTTCACAAACTGTCTAAATATGTTCAACATGGTCTATTTATGTATATAATAAAGAGTATAAACTATATATAAGCACACACACACACACACACACACACATATATATATATATATATATATATATATGTTTTTTCTTTTCTTTATCTTACAGTTCTATCATTAGATATTTCAGTAAACTGAAACCCAATACTTAACTTAAAAAAGGGTAATTCAGCAATTTATCTAAAAAAAAATGCTATCATCACTGGCACACAATGAATTCTGGGGTAGACAGGTGGCAAATTATCCATCTGTTGCATCCTTCATTGCATGTGAAACGACGGATGTATTTGGAGGCCACATTTCAAGGAACATTCGAATTGGGACAGCCTCCGTTGCGCCACTGTGACACAATTGGCCTTCGAATGCGGCCTTTGAAGGACGCAGCCCCTGAACTGGGATGCAGTTAGAAACTAAACAGGGCAGAGAAACAGGCACTAAGGGAAACAAACCAAAACATCAAAAAGAGTCCATAACAGTGACAAGAGTTATGAATTTTTGTAAAGGAGTGAATTTTTGTGTTTGCGTGCGGTTTGTGTTTGTGTTTGGAGCTCCGTCGAATTGATTCATTAATCCTTGATTTTCTTCTTTTCAACTCATTTATAAACAAGCACTTTCTATTTTTGTATCATGGGAACTTATCCTCGCTACTATTCCTTATAAAAAACAATCGGATTACTTTGATATCGCTACTTAGATCCAACTTTGCGAATCTCGGCTACTAGCCTTTAGTCCGCTAGCATTTCACGCGTGGCCTCGCGCCTACCGACCGTCTTATTTTACACCCGTTTCACTGAAAGGATACAGGTTATATCCAGCATTTCAGTCCTAAATTAGTAGTGATATTGGAAGTATCACTACTAATTTACTGTTCATCTGTTATAATGGCGAACATATCGGATGTGTGTCTAACGTTACCTCTGAGTGCAGGTGAGGACACATTCGAGCTGATTTCGGTACGATTGGAGCTGGAATCGGTGGAGAAACAGATCCGTGATCTGCTGGAGAAACAAGCCGAGCTTCGGGATCAGCGATCAGCGCTTGAAACGTCACGCGCCGATGCTCATAAGTCAGTGGTTAGTAACTTTTTGACTCCGACTTCGTCTACTCCGTGCGTTTCTCTGCCCAGGAGGACGCGATCATCTCTGGCATCATTCACTCCGGCACCGACACAACACCATGGACCCTGGGTGATCCCACAGCGAAAGACACGAGCCAGGACCAGAGCAAGAACCTCACCGCCCCTCCCGGTCTTCGAGATCTCCACCCGGAACCGCTTCTCCCCCCTTCGCGAGTCGGAACGCGACGACGCCGTGATCATTGGCAGTTCCATGGTCCGTCATGTCCGCGCTACCTCAGGTAAGGGTACGGTGCGCACTCACTGCTTTCCTGGTGCTCGTGTTCTTGATGTCGCCGCACAGTTCCCGAGATCCTGAACGGTGACGAGCGCGTCGGAGCTGTAGTGCTGCACACGGGAGTAAATGACATCAGGCTGCGGCAGACGGAGGTTCTGAAGAAGGACTACAAGAGCCTGATCGAGACGGTACGCAGCACAGCGCCTGAGGCAACGATCATCGTGTCTGGACCGCTTCCCACGTACCGACAAGGACAGGAAAGGTTCAGTAGATTATTTGCACTAAATGAATGGTTAATGTCATTGTGTAATGAACAGAAACTGCTCTTTGTAAATAATTGGAATCTGTTCTGGGAGCGACCTAGGCTCTACCGTGCTGATGGCCTGCACCCCAGCAGAATCGGAGCGGCTGTTCTGTCGGACCACATCTCCAAGACGTTACACACCATATGACTAGAAAATCAAAGTCCAAATCACAGTCTTTGCTGTGCCAAATTAATTGATATAATTAGTGTAGAACATTATATAGAAACTGTGTCTATTCCTTGTTTAGTGAGGCCATATAATAAATCTACTGTAGGATCTAGAAAAAATCTTATTGTAATTAAACCTGAAAATCTAAATATCAGTGAACAAAAACAATTTCTAAAACTAGGTCTTCTAAACATTAGATCGCTCACACCCAAGGCGGTTATTGTAAATGAAATGGTCACAGATAATAGTTTCGATGTACTCTGCCTTACTGAAACCTGGCTTAAACCAAATGAGTATTTCGGTCTAAATGAGTCTAGTCCACCAGGATACTGTTATAAGCATGAGCCCCGTCTGATCGGTCGTGGCGGCGGTGTTGCAACAATCTATAGAGATATTCTTAATGTTACTCAGGAAACAGGTCACAGGTTTAATTCGTTTGAAGTACTTGTACTAAATATTACGCTCTTAGATGTAAGAAAGAAATCCCTATTATCTCTAGCCTTGGCTACTGTATATAGACCTCCAGGGCCCTATGCTGATTTCCTAAAAGAGTTTGCAGAGTTTCTCTCAGATCTATTGGTCAATACCGATAAAGCAATAATTGTTGGAGATTTTAACATACACGTAGATAACACAAATGATGCGTTAGGGACTGCGTTTACAGATTTATTAAACTCTTTTGGGGTCAAGCAAAACGTCAGTGCTCCCACTCATCGTCTAAATCATACACTAGACTTAATTATATCATATGGAACCAATCCAACTGATATAGATATTATACCGCAAAGTGACGATCTCACTGATCATCACATGGTAACTTGTATAATACGTACTGCTGAAATTTGTCATGTTGCGCCACGTTGTAGACCAGGCAGAACAATCGTTCCAACCACTATAGATAGATTCTCAAATAGCTTACCTGATCTATCTCAGCTGCTCAGTGAACCCAATCAAACAGATGAACTACAGGAAATGACTAGCAGTTTGAGCACCATTTTCTCTAGTACATTAGATATTGTTGCACCATTTAGATCAAAAAAGGTTAGAGAGAAAACTAAAGCACCTTGGTACAACAGTGCTACGCATGTTATCAAGAGAGAAACTCGTAACTTAGAGCTTAAATGGAAACAAACTAATTTAGAGGTCTTTAGAATCGCGTGGAAAGACAATATGTCACGTTATAAAAAGGCTCTAAAAGCAGCCAGGGCTGAGCATCTCCACAAACTAATAGAAAATAACCAAAATAATCCAAGGTTTTTATTTAACACCGTGGCTAGACTAACAAATATACAGACATCACCAGAGCAAAATATTGCGTTACAGTATAGTAGTAATGATTTTATGAACTACTTTAATGAGAAAATAGAAAGCATCCGTAACACAATTGTAAATGTACACTCTTTTATGGTGTCTTATGATTCAGCCTCAATTATCGCCCCTCTGGAACAACTACACCGCTTTACAACTATAGGACAGGAAGAGCTAAATAAACTTATCATTGCATCGAAACCAACAACATGTTTATTAGATCCAATACCCACTAAACTACTGAAAGAAGTGTTACCTGTAGTGGATATTACCTCTTCTTAATATTATTAACTCGTCTTTATCTTTAGGTCATGTTCCAAAAATATTCAAGCTGGCAGTAATACAACCTCTCATTAAGAAACCGCAAGTAGACCCAAATAACTTAGCAAATTACAGAACCATTTCAAATCTTCCATTTATGTCTAAAATACTAGAAAAAAATTGTGTCCGCTCAATTGTGCTCTTTCTTGCAAGAAAATGAGATATATGAAAAATTCCAGTCAGGATTCAGACCGCATCATAGCACAGAAACTGCGCTAGTTAAAATTACAAATGATTTACTTTTAGCTTCTGACCAAGGCTGTATCTCAATACTAGTTCTACTCGATCTTAGCGCTGCGTTCGACACTATCGATCATAAAATACTCCTGGATCGACTACAAAACTACACCAGTGTTCAGGGACAGGCATTAAGCTGGTTTAGATCGTACTTATCAGACCGTTATCATTTTGTCTGTTTAAATGGGGAAAAATCAAAGATAACGTCAGTAGACTATGGAGTGCCGCAAGGATCGGTGTTAGGCCCTCTGCTATTCTCAATATATATGCTCCCACTTGGTAATATTATAAGAAAACATGGAATTAATTTCCTCTGTTATGCTGATGACACTCAATTATATATTTCATCACGGCCAGATGAAAACACTAACTTATCAAATTTGACAAAGTGTCTCAAAGATATAAAATGCTGGATGACGCGTAATTTCCTGCTACTAAATTCAGATAAAACGGAGGTATTACTTATTGGTCCAAAAAACTACCCACAAACTCACTTACAATACAACTTTAATATAGAAGGATGTCCTGTTACTTTATGCACTACAGTAAAAGACCTGGGTGTTATACTAGACCGCAACTTGTCTTTCGAAAATCATATTTCATATGTTACAAGAACAGCCTTTTTCCACCTTAGAAACATTACAAAGCTACGTAACATGCTATCTGTTTCTGATGCAGAAAAGTTAGTTCATGCATTCATGACCTCGAGACTAGATTATTGTAATGCTATATTAGCTGGCTGTCCTGCATCCTCAATAAACAAGCTACAGTTAGTGCAAGATGCAGCTGCTAGAGTTCTTACTAGATCAAGAAAATATGATCATATAACACCTATTTTATCATCTCTACACTGGTTACCTATCAAATTATCAAAAATATTGTGTTTTGCGGTAGGTGGTATGCCATACGGAACCGTTGCCACTGAACCTGCTTTAACGACGACAGTGGGTCCCGAGAAAAACGGCGTTCGTCAGCTCCAGTTTGTATCCAGCCTTTCACGGAGACTTCAGATACCCCAATCACAAAGCCTGTGAAGAGACGACTCAACACCGGCGATATGGACCCTCTATGGTGGACGGCACTGATCCTCAACAACTCGTCTCAACACCGGCGTGATTACTTGGACTTCCAAAAGATGGAAATGGATAAATATTCTAAATGTTCCGATCCAATCTGACTTGTAATGCTGCCCGAATCATAAATCATGCACTGTTCCTTCGTTGGCCAGAGGAGAACTGGCCCTCCGACTGAGTCTGGTTTCTCCCAAGGTTTTTTTCTCCATTCTGTCACCTGATGGAGTTTTGGTTCCTTGCCACTGTTGCCTTGGCTTTTGGCTTGCTTAGTTGGGGACTTTTAATATTCAATAATATTATTGATCTGCCTTGCTTAAGGTGGACGTTGACTCAATTTTCTTTTAGAAACAAACTCTGTTATATTATTTTCATGTTATCACTGTGAAGCTGCTTTGATACAATCTGTATTGTAAAAAGCGCTATATAAATGAAGGTGACTTGACTTGACTTGAATTGGGGGTAGCACTTTGTTTTACAGTCCTGTTTCGCATGAACATACTATGTACTTATTGTAGTAATGACACTAACTAGGTACTAACCCTGAACCTACCCCTAAACCTTAACATAACCCATGTAGTTATCTTACACTACTCATTACTTTTGTGGTAAGAACACTGTAAGTACATTGAAAGTGCACGTACTGTAAAATGAAGTGTTACCGAATTGGGTTGTGTTTGAGGTTAGTTGCATGTAATTATGCATATATTACTATTATAACTCTAGTAAGTACATGTAACATACTGTATGTAACAGGAACACTGTAAAATAAAGTGTTACCAAACAGTGATTTTACAGTGTACTTCAAGTAAAAACGTTTAATTTGACATTGTCACAAAGTGCACATTTTAAAGGTGTTCTTAAAGGGGCTTATGTGTAGCCTTTTACTTAAAACAATCTTTAAGATAGAGTTTTCATTTGTACATTTATGAGCCAACCATAATGTAATAGAAATAATTAGACCTTAATGTCTACCACGGTTGCCTTTATCAGCCTGTAGGCTCAATTGTGTGGAGAGGATTCAGGTTCGAATTGGCATGAAAATTCACAAAATGGTCATAAACGCTCTCGTCTACTTGGGCTTACATCCGTATGGCAGCCATTAGTAAGCAGCGGCAATCACTAGCAGTAACGTTAGTATTTCAAATGGACTCTGTGGACGGAAAGAAGCGATCAGCCTCCAGCACAATCCAGACACCCACGGATGAATATGACAATTGTTTTTAGTGCAAAAGTTCATGTGGTATTCTGAATGAAAATAAAGTATTACAAGTTCAAACATCAAGGTTAGAGTTCCTTTACCTTACCATAATGTTATTGCTATCCTACAAATAGTATATTTGTACAACTACAATAGTAATTGTACTGTATCTAAAAATAAGCATAACGTCTTCAACTCAGTTATATAATTTAGCCTTACTCTACAATAGTCAAAATAAGAGGTCTGTGAGTGTCGGGAGTGTGTGTTACAGTGTAATGTTAGTGTTACAAAACTTTTAGAAATAGACTTCGGTTGATAATATAAAGTAGCACTGCAATATTTTACTAAAATATGGCCTGTCAAACAATAACCTTACAGTACTGTAACTTTTCTTACCTCTATAAACATGCTGGTGAATCTCGATGAGCAGTCTGTGGCTGCTGCGGCATCTCTCTGGTTGCTGTGGTCGTGCTTGTACGAGCGTGCGCACCGAGAACGAGCATGAGACTGGCTGCAGTTTCTCTAACGGCCACTGGTGTCAGTACGCAATGCTCCTGTAATGTTAAGAAATAATCATGAATATGTATGGTTACTTAATTTCATTAATATTATTATCTGCAAGTACAGATTTTAAAAATCTACTTTTTAAGATTTGAACTACTCTACAAGTGCACATTCAGTTCAATTAAGCACACTTCATTTTCACAAGGGGTGTTATCCAGCCCTCATAATGTCCCGGTCAGTTTTAGTAATCTTGATTGCATCTCATTAAATCAGTTTTAAAAGCACCACCTTTGATGGCATACAATGATTTAACTCATTCCCACAATCATTTGTCCATGAAACATTTTAAAGGAGTTTAAGGATTTAGAATGGATGAACAATAATCAAACCTCTTCAGTGATAGATCATTTTATTATCTCTGTATTTGCCTTTTTGTGACTCAATCTTTCCATATGTCCATGTCAATATTGAAGTCAGTCATGATTTTACCGCTCTCTCGTCTCCATCTGTGCTCTCATGATACATGCTTCGACAGAGACAGCCAATCAGCAGTCACAGATCTCCTTGATGAATTCCAGTAGTCTTGAAAATCATTAAGGGACCAAGACACAAGCTATCTTTTTTCATCTGGCTCCACTTTTACATAAAGGTCAAGTTTACCCAAGAATTATTCAGACGACCTTTCTGGATCTTCAATTAATATGTGGCAACTCTCAAATGGAGATGGAGGAGAACAGTGAACTAAAGGGTTAGTTACACCATTTTTTGCAGTGTTTTAGATAGTTTCCTATTGGGGTTGAGGTAAAAAGAAGTGGTAGGTATTTGAGGTTCTCACCCAGTTTCTCTCAGGACTGAAAAAAAGTCTGAAAAGAAGAGGAATATAGAATAAGTGTGGACCAAAATCCTGATTCCGTTGGATATTTCACTATAATTTTCATTTTGTAAGATTTATGTTGCAGATTTTTATGGTGCAGATGTTTTATTACCTTGCTAACTGAAATCATTCTTTGTTAGTTGTGAACATCTCAGTTAGGGACCGTTCGGTATTTATGGAATGGACAACCGGAGGAAAATAGGGGAGGGTCATGTCTTTTTATTCTTTGTTGAGGGGAGGGTCATCCAACTTTTTTTAGTCAAGGGGGAGGGTCACCCAATTTTTATATTCATGAAAACAGCCACATTTCAAAGTGGCTTGTTTGGTGCATAATTGTCCATGTAGCTCAATGTAGCTCTCTCAGTCTCGGCCCCCCATCGCTAGCAGATGGGTCTGACCCAACAAAAATCAGACGTGAAAGATAAAGTCCAGTTTGGCGCTGTTTGACCGTGCGCGCGCGCTTCGGGCATACGTGCTCAAAAAAAGTGCAGAACAGAAGGCCAATGAAATGTTTACCCGGCAAAGCTTTAAAGTACGAGGAAATAATTGACTTTTGTGATTGCGATTAAGTGCAGTGTCCTATGAGTTTAGCTGTACCGCTGCATTAACATGTGATGTTAATGTACGTTGTATTTTACAGTATTGGGACTTAAGCCTTGTTTGAGCCTCCGCTGCCACGCACCTCCCCAAACGGACGATGCGCTTATACTCGACGCGCTCGCCGTTGTACTATTCTTCGAAACGACAGGAGGCGACTCGGAGTAATTGCCCTCTAAACCACCATGAATCAGCAGTGAGAAGAAGTAAGGTACACAGGTGAATGTTTATTTTAGCACACTTCATCAAAACCACACTACAAAAGAATCGTGCAAAGCAGTAAACCTTGAGATTATTAGGCTACTTGTTACATTGCAACAAAATAAATGAATCTGAGAACATAGCCTATAAAACATATTTTCTAATTTCACTAAACATTTTCATTTAGTTTCGAGAACATTTTTATAAAACATGGACCATAATTTAAAGGGCTTATGTCTGCTATTGTTGGCTCATTTTGTAAATTTAAGCAACTACTAGACGCACAAACTGGGTCTAAAAACACAAAATACGTATATGCTCGGCCAGATTCGGCTCGAAGTCATGCATTTTTGGATGTGGAGCCGCGTGCTCGCCAAACGAAATGGGCCCTTGCGCACCTTCACGCTCGTGCGGACACGGCGAGTATAAACCAAGCTCAAGGCGCCAGAACTGCAGCTGATAGAATGTGCGCTGTAGTGCGATACTTACATATTTCTTCAAAAGCAGATCGTGGAGACATTAAATCATCCACGATCAAAAATCGTGATATCGCATAAGCACAAGTATAAAACGACTGTTATCATGTCTGAAAACAAACACAAGTAACGGAGTTTACAAAACTGTATGGCACGCGTGGTACAGTGGTACATTTATTCATCGCACAGACCAATCTTTTCGTAGATCTAAGTCCCACTGTACAGGACCCTTTTTAATGAACGTTTGGTGTAGGTCTACAAGGCATTGAGATATCTGAACATCTTTGCCAAGCGCAAACCAGTACAGAAGTAATCAATAAATTAACGGGGAGGGTCATGCCTTTTTTCACAATCATTTTGGAGGGTCATAGAAACATTTATTGCTGGCGAAGGGAGGGTATAGTCTATTTTGACTATAGATCTCAAAACTCTTCCGGTAGCCCCTTAAATAAAAAACGAACAGTCCCTTACTTTTATAAACTGTATTCCCTGATGGAGGGAAGGGGACGTGTTGATGCTGACATTAGGGGTCACTCTTGGGAGCCCCAAACACCTCTGACAATGAAAAGGCCAATGAAAATTGGTGAGTGGAATGCCAGCCATGCCAGCCACGCCCCTGGACTTATGGTTATAAAAAGAGGGTGGTGTGCTCCACTAATTCAGATTTGTGCTGAGGGCCCGAGACAGCATCTCAACCATTTCAGAAGGCAGTTATGAGTTGTGGCAGGAGGGACACAACATTTTGTTCCCTCCATCAAGGACAGCGATTACAACAGTAAATGAGACGTTCCCTATCTGTCAGTTACTTCAACGTTGTGTCGAGACACTAGGGTCCCCTATAATACACCACAACCAACTGAACTGTGTTATAAGTTTTGGCAGTGCAGATGCAGGCCGGCTCTTGCGTGACAAGTAGCAAGTGCACTCACGCCATCTCGCAAGCTTCCCAACACCCAGGGTAAGTGACCCAGTGTCTCCCTATCTCAGGGGACTTGTGCTGACAATAGGAATAGGTCACTTCATCCATAAATTAACTTTTATGTTTATTTTTTTTTACTAACAGGTGAGAACACCTGGTTGTTTACGTTGTGGAAGTGTTCTCTTTCTCTGCTGAGAAAGGAACACTGTGGAGACCACATCCTGTCAAAGGGGAGGTTAGTATGTGGAGTGTTGTACTCACCTGATGGGAAGTACTTCACAGGGAAGAGGTCTCTATGGTGGGCTCAAACTATTGGCCATAAGGAATGGCGAAAGAGGGTTCACAGACAGAGAAACCGAACATTGAAAGGATACATCATATGGGATCACCATTAGGTAATCCGCACATATAGATCACTTAGCCCAAGTACAATGGGTTCACCTGAAAAGGGGCATACCACAATTACTGGCCCTGGTAGCAAATTCCTCTGACAAACTCGGCCACTGATGAGTGCTTGGAGGTAGAAAAAAGTGTCCTGGGTTCGCCAGAATTGAGAAACTCACTTGGACAACAAAGTACACATTATCACCTCAGGGAAAGGCACTAGCCATAAGCGCTATACCTGACCAGTTGTCCGAGTTTTACATGTAAGTACCCAAGACTCATCGCAAAACTGGCTCTATGCAGAGATTATATTATATAGCCGGCAGCTATCACCCTGTAGCCCAATACTGTTGCCAACTGAAGCGAAGCAGGGTCCCAACTAACAGGGAACGTTCCCATAACTTTCGCTAACGTTATGTAAAAGTTATGTAAATGCTAGTAAAAAACCTTCCTGAAATAATGTTTTTGGAACGTTCTTATAATGCATATAGAGTTAAAATAAATTCTCATAACGTAGAGAGAAAAACGTTTTTAGAACAAAGTTTTAAGAAGGTGCTTGTAATGTTATTTGTTCTTGACTGATGTTCTCATAATGTTGAGTGAAAACATTCTTATAACAATGTTCACTGAACGTTCTTGTGATGTTCTCATAATGTTGAGTGAAAACGTTCTTGTAACAACATTCACTGAACGTTCTTGTGATGTTCTCATAATGTTGAGTGAAAACGTTCTTATAGCAATGTTCATGGAACGTCCTTGTGATGTTCTGATAATGTTGAGTGAAAACGTCCTTATAATAACGTTCACTAAACGTTCTTGTGATGTTCTCATAATGTTGAGTGAAAACGTTCTTAGAACAAAGTTTTTAGAACGTGTTTGTGATGTTATTTGTTCTTGACTGATGTTCTCATACTGTTGAGTGAAAACGTTCTTTTAACAACGTTCACTGAACGTTCTTGTGATGTTCTCATTATGTTGAGTGAAAACGTTCTTATAACAATGTTCACTGAACGTTCTTGTGATGTTTTGATAATGTTGAGTGAAAACGTTCTTAGAACAACGTTCATAGAACGTCCTTGTGATGTTCTAATAATTTTGAGTGAAAACGTTCTTAGAAAAACGTTCATGAAACGTGCTTGTGATGTTCTCATAATGTGAGTGAAAACGTTCTTAGAACAAAGTTTTTAGAATGTTCTTGTGATGTTATTTGTTCTTTACTGATGTTCTCATAATGTTGAGTGAAAACGTTCTTATAACAACGTTCATGGAACGTCCTTGTGATGTTCTCATAATTTTGAGTGAAAACGTTCTTAGAACAACGTTCATGAAACAGTTTGGAAATGTTATGAAAACGTAAATATTTTAATGTTTTCAAAACATTCAAAACATCCAGTTTTTAAAAAAAATGTTTTAAGAACGTTTTGTCTAAAAATGTATAGATAACTTTTAAAGAATATTAGGGAACGCTCTCTTAAGGTGTTTGTGATGTTATTTGTTCTTGACTGATGTTCTAATACTGTTGAGTGAAAACGTTCTTATAACAACGTTCACTGAACGTTCTTGTGATGTTCTCATAATGTTGAGTGAAAACGTTCTTATAACAGCGTTCATGGAACGTTCTTGTGATGTTCTCATAATGTTGAGTGAAAACGTTCTTATAACAACGTTCACTGAACGTTCTTGTGATGTTCTCATTATGTTGAGTGAAAACGTTCTTATAACAATGTTCACTGAACGTTCTTGTGATGTTTTGATAATGTTGAGTGAAAACGTTCTTAGAACAACGTTCATAGAACGTCCTTGTGATGTTCTCATAATATTGAGTGAAAACGTTCTTAGAACAACGTTCATGAAACGTGCTTGTGATGTTCTCATAATGTGGAGTGAAAACGTTCTTATAACAATGTTCATGAATCGTGCTAGTGATGTTATTTGTTCTTGACTGATGTTCTCATAATGCTGAGTGAAAACGTTCTTAGAACAACGTTCATGGAACGTCCTTGTGATGTTCTCATAATGTTGAGTGAAAACGTTCTTAGAACAAAGTTTTTAGAATGTTCTTGTGATGTTATTTGTTCTTTACTGATGTTCTCATAATGTTGAGTGAAAACGTTCTTATAACAACGTTCATGAAATGTGCTTGTGATGTCATTTGTTCTTGACTGATGTTCTCATAATGTTGAGTGAAAACGTTCTTAGAACAACGTTCATGGAACGTCCTTGTGATGTTCTCATAATTTTGAGTGAAAACGTTCTTTGAACAACGTTCATGAAACGTGCTTGTGATGTTCTCATAATGTGGAGTGAAAACGTTCTTATAACAACGTTCATGAAACGTGCTTGTGATGTTATTTGTTCTTGACTGATGTTCTCATAATGTTGAGTGAAAACGTTCTTAGAACAACATTCATGGAACATCCTTGTGATGTTCTCATAATTTTGAGTGAAAACGTTCTTAGAACAACGTTCATGAAACGTGCTTGTGATGCTATTTGTTCTAGACTGATGTTCTCATAATGTTACGTAAAAACGTTATCTCTGAATGTTTTCTGAACGTTCCAAGCATCCTTTTTTTTAAGTATTAAAGAACGTTTTTTTCTTTGCTTATGTGAACGTTGGAATAACATTCCATTCTATAATTTTGGAAATGTTATGAAAGCGTTATTTCTGAATGTTTTCTTAACGTTCCAAACATCTAAGTATCAAGAATGTTTTATCAGTTTGGAAATGTTATGAAAACGTAAATCTTTAAATGTTTTCAAAACATTCAAAACATCCAGTTTTTAAAAAAAATGTTTTAAGAACGTTTTGTCTAAAAATGTATAGATAACTTTTAAAGAATATTAGGGAACGCTCTCTTAAGGTTATAAAAAACTTGCAGGGAACGTTCTGGAAAGCTCTCTTTATAATATACTGTAAAATAAAACCTAAAAATAACCTGCAAGGAATGTTCTGGGAAGATTTTCTTTGGGTTATAAAATAAAACCTAAAAATAAAGGGAAAGATCTTAAAAGTAATCTTTAGGTTATAAAAAAAGAACCTACAGAGAACGTTCCTAGAACGTTCTTATTTGGTTCCCAAAACAATAACCAAATGGGAACTATATTGGAACATTAGTTGGAAAGTTCTGTGTCTGTTGGGTTCTTTGTTAGCTGGGATTGAACCTAATGCATTACACTAATCGATAAGGACTTTGAATTCCCATTCTGTAACAGCATTTCATCTGATTCTGAACTAAATTCTCTCATTGTCTTTCTATCACTCACAACTCGCATGTGCTCCATTCCATGCCATCTTTACACCAAACATCCAGCGTCTCCAGGCAACCATAAACCATTAATCCAGCTAACAAAAATAAGTTGTCAGAACGTTTTGCTAACATTCGCATTAGGTTAGGAAAACAAAGTTTTTAAACATTGAAAACGTCCAGTTCCCTTTGTAGGGAACTCAACCCTGCGTCGAGAATCGACTCTTTGGGGACGCTCCCTTAGCGTGCATCTCTCAAGTATGAATGAAACTATTCCAATCCTTATTGGTGTTGCGTCATGACGTAACATGTGACGGCATAACCGGATGCATAAAAGCGACGCCGGCACACACACACACACTAGCTTTTCGCTCTTCAGCAAGCGCTCTATGTTACGACTGTCTGTCTTATTTGGTGTTGTTTGTCTATCCCTCAATATATATATATATATTATGGCCAGCCAGCAGTTCAGAATGTGTGTGCACCCCTGTCCTCGTTTTATTACGGATGGGGACACACATTTTTTGTGTGTGAACTGTTTGGGAGCGCAGCACGCCCAGGCAGCTCTCGAGGGAGCTGCCTGCGTACACTGTGAAGCACTACCCATGAGGTTGCTGCGCTCGCGGCTGGCGTGCTTTGATGAGCTCGGTCAGGCTTGCGTTCCCCGCGGTTCTGGTCCCGCGTCTGTTGAGGCGGCGCGGCGACTCAGATCGTGGGGTTCGCAGCGGGATCTTGCAGATGAGAATGAGACTGCTGCGGCACTTTCTCATTCTTCATCTGAAGATCCCGAAGCCCATGTGAGTGGTGCACAAGCCCGCGCTGCAGCTTCTTCTGCCCACAACCAGGTACCGGTGCTTGAGCTCTCTGCTTCCGAGTAGGCAGAGGTGATCAGCATCGAGGATGAGCGTGAGTCGAGCGCGCCAGTTCACGGCCAGGCTTATGAGGAGCTGGTGGAGGTTGTGACTCGTGCCGTGGCCAGACTTAACATCAGCTGGCCACAAGATGAGCAGGGAACGCAAGTCGTAAGCAAGTTAGACGAGCGTTTCCTGCGGCACAGGTCACAGCCTCAGCGCCGGGGTTTGCCGTTTTTCCCCGATCTCCACAAAGAGATCTCGAGATCGTGAGATAAACAGCATTCGTCCCGTGTCTCCCATCCATCTGTTGTCGATTATAGCAATGTTGTGGGGGCACGGGATATGGGTTATGGGAAGATGCCTAAAGTCGAAGAAGCTCTAGCCGGTTATCTATCTCCTGAGTTGCCATCTTCCCTTAAAACCCCGGCGCTGCCTAGTAAGCCCTGCAGAGATACATCCGCTTTAATAGGCAGGGCTTACATGGCGGCAGGTCGGGCTGATTCATGTCTGCACTCTATGGCTATCTTGCAGGCATACCAGGCCGACTTCCTGAAAGATTTGGACGAGGGGGAGGGGCCAACTCCTTAAGATATTGCGGAGTAGCGCAAAGCCACAGATTTGTCTCTCTGGGCCACTAAAGAGACGGCCCGCGCTATTGGCCGCTCTATGGCATCTATGGTGGCCACGGAGAGGCATCTGTGGCTCAATTTATCAGGTTTAAAGGAAAAAGATAAATCTGTTTTGCTGGATACGCCGCTTTCGCCTTCTGGCCTGTTCGGCAACGCCGTTACATTGGTCGTCGACAGGTTTCAGGAGGCGAAGAAGCAATCTGCGGCGTTCCAGCAGTTCCTCCCCCGAAATTCGAAGTCCAAATCGAGTAGGGTGGGGCAAGAACATCAGCCCCAGCCATCAACCAGCTCCTCACACCGGGCAGAGCAAAGGGAGAGCGTTTCCTCTAGAGCCCCTCCTCCGGGAGCTTGGCAACGGAGGAAACGCTCCCAGCAGAAGCCCCCCAGCCAGAAGGGCGATTTAAGGGATGTCCTTCAGGCTAGGAGGGCTTCAGGAAAGAGGTCCTAGCCAGAGTGGTGGGACCTCTGAGGGCTGTCCCCTCCGTTGTAGAACAACCGAGGTTGTTCTCACAGCGGAGCCCTCAAGGAAACGATGTGTGTTGCCCGCCGTCGGTGACGCTTCGGGCCGCATCATATTCCAGCGAACGCACTGTGAGTCGTTTTTCTCGAAAAATAAAAAACGAGCATCAGTTATGGTCACGAAAACCATATCGACTACAGCCTGCCGGTCTTCCGCTTCAGGCGGTCGAGAAGGGTGCTCGAAAAACACCAGAGGCCAGTCTCGAGAGGCTGGTTCCCTTAGTAGATTTTGTAGAGGCATGGGGTGCTTCTCAATATCCCTCCTCGCTCCTCTGTCCTCCATCCTATGACCCGGAAACCAATCAAGCACAGCCATCTTGAAGGACATCCCAATTCTCTAATTGCACCGCGAGGAGTCGAGGATCGAGGAGTGAGGAGGCTTTCTGAGGAGTTATGAGCGAGGATACACAGGTGTATCCTATGCGGAAGTGTTTTATTGACTAAACGTGATGCACGTATACATTCTCCTCCCCCTTCACATTGGTCACAATCTTTTTAATTTATAGTTTACCTTTGCAGTTTATATAAACCACACATCTAACATATTTCAACAGGGTATCTTGCTTTATTATTATTCATTATGAATTTCTAAAATAAACCAACTTCAACAACATAAGGGCAGATCCTTTGAGCGCTGCTGATGACGCTGTGAAGTGACACTCGACTGGTCAAGTATTCCAATGTATAAAAAAAGCTTTCATTCGATTCCTCCGTCCTCATTTTCTTTCCTTGCATCCTTCCCTCACATCCTAGAGGGGGAGGAGCTGAGGCGCTAGGAAAGGAAGCGAGGAAAGGAAACGAGGATGCACAAATAAAATGAGAAGCACCCATGGTATCATCTTCCCAACATATCTGCATGGGTCCTGCATATAATAAACTCAGGGTACAGTCTGCAGTTCGGGCCCCGTCCCCCCCAAATTTTCAGGGGTGGTTCCAGAGCAGGCTCAGGTGATGGAACAAGAAGTGCAATCTCTGCTGCTAAAGGAGGCCATAGAACGTGTTCCTCATTCAGAATGGGAGTCCGGATTTTACAGCCGGTACTTTATAGTTCCAAAGAAGGATGGGGGGTTGAGGCCAATTCTAGATCTCAGGGTTTTGAACCTGTCTCTGAGGAAGCTCAGGTTCAAAATGCTCACTATTCCTGTCATCGTGAGTCAAATCAGATCCGAGGACTGGTTTGTCACGATAGATCTAAAAGACGCCTATTTTCACGTATCCATCCTTCCATGTCACAGGAGGTTCCTGAGGTTCGCTTTCGGGGGCGAAGCTTACCAATATCGGGGTCTTCCGTTCGGCCTAGCACTCTCTCCCCGCACATTCACCAAATGTATGGATGCAGCACTTGCTCCACTAAGACTTCAGGGCATCCGCATACTGAATTATATCGACTACTGGCTCATTCTGGCCCAGTCTCGAGAAATGGCAGTTCGGCATCGAGATGTCGTCCTTGGCCACATTCAAAAATTGGGGTTGAGACTCAACACAAAGAAGAGTGTTAGGGTGTGTTAGAACCGTCCCAGTCCACAACGTTTCTAGGCGTTGTGTGGAACTTGACTACGATGCAGGCACGCATGTCTCCGGCGCGTATCGAGTCCATTCTGGCGATGGTGTCCAAGTTAAAGCTAGGCCAGGCCACTACTGTAAAGCAATTCCAAAGACTGCTGGGCCTAATGGCAGCGGTATCCAACATTATACCTTAGGGCCTTCTACACATGAGGCCCCTTCAGTGGTGGCTGAAAGCCAAGGGGTTTTCCCCCAAGGGGAATCCATTTCGTATGATCCGAGTAACGCGCAGATGCCTTTGTTCTCTAATAATATGGAAGAAACCTTGGTTCCTGTCCCAAGGGCCAGTGTTAGGAGCGTCATGTCGCCGGAAAACCGCTTCGGCAGACGCCTCCCTCACTGGCTGGGGCGCGGTCATGGACGGCCGCTTTGCCAGGGGTCTGTGGCAGGACCATCATCATTTTTGGCACATAAATTGTCTAAAGATGTTGGCTGTGTTCAGGGCTCTGAGGAGCTTCCTTCCAGACATCAAGGGTTACCATGTCCTAGTACGATCGGACAATACATCAGTGGTAGCTTATCTGAACCGACAAGGGGGACTCAGATCGCACCCTCTGTGCAGACTGGTGCATCAGGTTATTCTCTGGTCCCAAGGGAAAATACTGTCTATACCGACAAGGGGGACTCAGATCGCGCCCTCTGTGCAGACTGGCGCATCGGGTTATTCTCTGGTCCCAAGGGAAAATACTGTCTATCAGAGCTATGTATATTCCGGGGGTTCAGAATCAGGGAGCAGACATCCTGTCGAGGCAGGGGCTGAGGCTGAAGTTGATATGGGAGAGGTTTGGGCCCATGGAAGTGGATCTATTTGCGTCTCGAGAGACGTCCCACTGCCCACTTTGGTTCTCCCTCTCACATCCAGCCCCACTGGGGTTGAATGCCATGGTACAGGCCTGGCCGAGGCTTCGCCTGTACGCATTTCCCCCGATCGCTCTGCTTCCGGCAGTCCTGGAGAGGGTCCGTCAGGAGGGCATCACTCTACTTCTGGTTGCCCCAATGTTGCCGACCCGAGTATGTTTTTCAGACATAATTTCACTCCTGATAGCTCAGCCATGGCAGATTCCTCTGAGGAGGGATCTATTGTCTCAGGTGGAGGGCACAATATTCCACCCTCACCCAGAGCTGTGGAAACTGTGGGCCTGGCCTCTGAGGGGGTACAGTACCTAAACGCTGGTCTATCAGCCGGGCTGGATGAAACCATACTTAGATCTAGGGCTCCGTCTACTAGGAGATTATATGGCCTCAAGTGGAATGTTTTCGTCACTTGGTGTAGAGAAGATAATTTAGACCCAGTTAACTGCCCGGTGGCTTCAGTTCTGAAGTTTCTTCAAGATCGTTTCTCTGCGGGTCTCTCCCCTTCCACGCTTAAGGTGTACGTGGCTGCAATTGCGGCTTTCCACGCGCCATTAAGTGATGGGCCTCTTGTGAGGCACCAGCTGGTCATTCGTTTTCTCCGTGGTACTTGGAGGATGAGACCGACAACCAGGTCCAGGGTTCCTGCCTGGGACCTGGCAGTGGTTCTGGAAGGGTTATCCCTGGCCCCCTTCGAACTTCTTCAGTCAGCTTCGACTAAAGATCTTACCTACAAATTGGTCTTTCTCTTAGCCATCACCTCTCTTACGAGGGTGGGAGATCTCCAAGCCCTGGCAGTGACACCAGCTTGCTTGGAGTTCGCCCCTGGCAAGGTTATGGCCTTTTTGCACCCGAGACCGGCTATGTGCGTAAAGTGCCTGCTAATACGGCTAGGTCTACGACCCTTCAGGCTTTCCATCCTCCACCTCATGTGTCGGCAGAAGAAGAGAAGCTTCATTTGCTCTGCCCCGTCACAGCTTTGAGTATTTATCTCGAGAGGTCCTCTTCTTGGAGGAGGTCGGACCAACTGTTAGTGTGTTTCGGGTCACCTAGGAGAGGGCTCCCGGCATCCAAGCAAACCATTAGTAATTGGATTGTGCAGGCTATTGCCTTGGCTTATGAGGTGCGCAATTGTGTGTGTCTCCCTGTGCGCTTCAACATTGCAGAGTTTTTTGTCCTCTCATAAAAGAGCTTGCACGCGGCACGTCTTTTTAAAGACGTCACGCCCGTGCATTTCTGGTTGCAGCGGACTGGTATCGGACTCTGATGGGCACGAGCGCTGTCTAGTGTGTTTGGGCTTTGATCATGCTTGAACAGCGCTCGTGGATGACTCATGTTCTCTGGGAACGTGATCATCGCGTCATATATAGGTCGAGACTCGGGGAACTCGCAAGAGTGAGAGTCCCCTCATCCACCACCCGATCTTCGGCTGGTGGCCAGGGTGACCTGAGGGTGTTGGTCTGGAACAAGGCGCCGACTCTGTGTCCACGCCCCAGCCCCCCCTCTTTAATGACGGTGCCCGCTAGCGAACTGATGATTCCAGAAGTCTACTCTCGGGTGACTCGTGTGTTTTCATTTGAAGCTACAGAGGACGATGCTGTGTCTGTAGCAGCATCACTGGGCTTGATTCTTCTGGAAATGACGACTCGTCACAGCTGCCACCTTCTGGTGTGCATACGGCTGTGCCTGAGTCTGATCCGGAGATGACGGCCATGCTTTCCCGGGACGATTGGTTTTGGGTAAGGCCGCCGACGTGTCCACGGCAAACCCCAATATCTTTCCTCCCGGACGTGCACGATGAGATCACGGGTCCTCTAGTCGGTCTCATCCGCCTTTCCTCCCCTCAGGGGCCGCTGCCCATGGGTACACTGGGGTTCCCCCGGTTGAACGCTCTGTTGCCATGCTACTATGTCCTCAGAGTGCTTCCCGGCACAATCCTAGGAACCCGTCCAAAGCCTGTAGTTATTTTCGTCTACACTAATCTGTGGCGAAATCCTATAGTGCCACAGGACAGGCAGCTGCCTCACTGCATCCCATGACCGTTCTGCTGGTCTACCTGACCCAGATGCTCATGGACATGCAGGAGGGCGGGACTGACCCGAGGCTCTTCAGTGAGCTGCGCGCCGCCACTGACCTTGCTCCCCGAGCGACGAAAGTGGCCGTACGCTCTCGGAGTCAGGTGATATTCACCACTCTGGGGCTGACCGGTCTGATGTGCACGATGTCTGGCGGACCCGTCTGCTCGACGCCCCCATCTCCCAGGTCGGCCTCTTCGGCGGTGCGGTTGAGTGCTTCTGCCCAACAGTTCTCAACCACTCAACTTCCGTTCTCCTTCGACTCAGACCATTCCTACGGTTTGCTGTAAGGGTGCGCACATATCAGTACGCTGTTCTCCCATTCGGGCTAGCCTTGTCTCCTCGCGCCTTCACAAAAGTTTTTGCGGCAGCTCTTGTTCCTCCATGGGAACACGGGGTTCGCATCCTGAACTATCTCGGTGACTGGCTGTCTTAAGCTCACTCCTGGGACCAGGTTTGCGAATACAGGGACCCAGTGCTCCGGCACCTAGCTCGTCTGGGCCTTCGGGTCAACTGGGAAAGGATTAAACTTTGCCCCGTGCAGAGGAGCTCTTTTCTCGGTATGGACTTGGTTGCCTTCTCCACTCGGCCATTGCTGACTTGCCTATTGTCTATTGCCTCGAGTTGCCGGCAGTACGCCTTGCCCTGCACCCGCTTCCGGGCGTTGCGCTGGGGTCAACACGTAATAGTCCGATCAGACAATACCGCCACAGTAGCGTACATCAACCGTCAAGGTGTTCTATGGTCCCGCCATATGTCGCAACTCGCACGCCACTTATGGAGTCAGAAGCACCTGAGGTCCCTTCGTGCTATCTACATTCCGGGAGATCGGAACTTTGCAGCCGACGAGCTGTCACGGTTTCGGCCCATCTCCGGTGAATGGCGACTCCATCCCCAGTTGGTCCAGCTGGTTTGGGACCAGTTCGGGGACGCACAGATATACCTGTTTGCCTCCCACGACTCATCCCATTGCGCCCTGTATTACTCCCTGTCCGAGGGCAACCTCGGCACGGATGCACTGGCGAACAGCTGGCCGCGGGGCCTATGCAAATTTGCGTTTCCCCCAGTGAGCCTTCTCGCACGGACCTTGTGCAAGATCAAGGAGGACGAGGAGCAGGTCATTCTGGTTGCTCCGCACTGGCCAACCCGGACCTGGTTCTCCGAACTGATACTCCTCGCGACAGCACCTCCTTGGCCAAATCCTCTGAGGAAGGATCTCCTTTCTCAGAGACGGGGCACCCTCTGGCACCCTCGACCCGATCTTGGAGGCTCCACGTGTGGCTCCTGGACGGGACGAGGCAGGTTTGAGTACCCTGCCACCAGCGGTGGCGGCTACCATCACTTCTGCTAGAGCATCGTCTACGAGACATGTCTATGCGATGAAGTGGAACCTCTTCGTCAACTGGTGCTCTTCTCGCCGAGAAGACCCCAGGAGATGCTCGATCAGTGTCGTGCTTTCCTTCCTGCAAGATGGGCTGGAGCGAAGGCTGTCTCCCTCCACCCTGAAGGTGTATGTGGCCGCTATCGCCGCATATCACTAAGCAGTTGAAGGTAAGTCTCTGGGGAAGCACGACCTGATCGTCAGGTTCCTGAGAGGAGCGAGGAGATTGAATCCTCCTCGCCCTCCTCTCGTTCCCTCTTGGGACCTCTCAGAGGTGTAAAATGCCTTGCAGGGGGCTCCCTTTGAGCCTCTACAATCAGTTGAGCTTAAGTTCCTATCTATGAAGACAGCGCTCCTGGTTGCATTGGCCTCCATCAAGAGGGTAGGGGACCTGCACGCATTCTCCATTGACGAAGCGTGCCTGGAATTTGGGCCCGGTCACTCTTACGTGATCCTGAGACCCCGGCCTGGATATGTGCCCAAGGTTCCCACCACTCCCTTCCGGGACCAGGTGGTGAACCGCAAGCGCTGCCCCTGGAGGAGGCAGACCCAGCCTTGGCACTGCTCTGTCCGGTACGCGCTTTCCGTGCTTACGTAGACAGGACGCAGTGTTTCAGGACCTCAGACCAGCTCTTTGTCTGTTATGGTGTGAGACTGTAGGGAAAGGCTCTCTCAAAGCAGAGGTTGTCCCACTGGATAGTGGACGCCATTGCGTTGGCTTACCAACAGCAAGGCCGACCGTGCCCCCTTGGTGTGACAGCCCACTCCACCCGGAGTGTGGCTTCCTCTTCGGCTCTAGCGCATGGCGCCTCGCTAAAAGATATCTGTAGAGCTGCAGGCTGGGCGACACCCAACACATTCACCAGATTTTATAATCTCCCAGTGGAGCCTGTGACGATGCAAAGACCCCCCTAAGTACACACATTTCGGCCTACAGGCTTTGTGCACTCTTTAAATTACAAGTCCTTGTTTCTCTGCAATACCTAGTGAGAAAATTAAGTGTTTGCACATAGATCGCATTAGGATTTATGCATCACAAACTCAACTCTGTGAGATTGTGCGCTTGTATCAGGTGGAACCAAACGTTCTACATCTTTGCATCCAGGCCTTTTGTAATCATAGACTGGGCTGCATCAGAGGCCTCTTCAGTGTTTGCTCCTTTGATTCATCCAGTTTCTGCCAGTTCAGTCAGGTAACTAAAGAATGAGATAAAAGAACGAGTAAATAATAAACAGAAAATAAATGGTCTACTGATGTAACAATCAAACGATTCAAAATAATCAAATACCCGTAAAATTGTGTATAGATTTACTAGACTATAAAACCAGCAAAAAATAAACTGGAAAAAAAAATATACCAAAATATCAATACAATATAGAATGGTTACACTTTTTTTTTTACAGTATATGTAAAGTACATACATGTACTTTACAGTGCACTTACCTAAGAAAATTCTAGATAATATAAGGTGAGACATAGTAACAGGGTAATAACAAGGTAGTCACCCTGAACCTAACCCCAAACCTAACCTTAACCCATGTTAACCCAGTTAGGTTTGGGGGTAGGTTCAGGGTGACTACCTTGTTATTACCCAATTACTATAATATGTACATAACATAGGAAACAGGGAAATAAAGTGATACCTATAGAACAAATGAGGGAGTAAATATTTTGTGCACTGTAAATTATGGGACTTCCTGTGTTACAACTTTGCTTTAGTTTTACAACAGTGATGCCCTGAAGAATTCCCTGGGAGCTGACAGCCATATTTCTGAATGCTTTTATGAGTGTGTTTTTTTTAAAATAATTAACAATGATTAGTATAGAGAAGATGTAATTATTCTAGAGCTTAGCTTAGTTTATCCAATGCAATTATAGCAGCACATAGTACCAATACAAAATTCCTGCAATACCTGAATATTGCAGGACCTCATTTCTAGGAACCTAGTTTTTTGTGACAGTGGCAAATTTACTCCAACGGAGAAGACCTGATTCAAACTTAAAACAAACAGATGTTAGGAGTTGACTAGACCCATGGAAATTATGATTTTTTTATAATAATATTTTAAAATAATTTTTTACATATATGTAATGCTTTTCTGGGTACTCAAAGTGCTTTACATGGAAGGGGGGAATCTCCTCAACCACCACCAATGTGCAGCACCACCAGAACGCCCACCACACACCAGCTTACTGGTGGAGAGGAGACAGTGGTGAAGCCACTCAGTATATGGGGATGATTAGGAGGCCATGATGGACAGAGGCCAAGGGGCAAATTTGGTCAGGATACCGTGGTTAAACCCCTACTCTTTTTCGAAGGACATCCTAGGATTTTTAATGACCGCAGAGAGTCAGGACCTCGGTTTAACATCTCATCCGAAAGACGGTACTTTTTGACAGTAAAGTGTCCCCATTCTATACTGGATCGATTTTAATCTATTGATTACTCCTACCCTAAGAGCAGTGTGTAATACACCAAAATAACAGTGATTTTAGTCTATTGAGTACTCCTGCCCTGAGAGCAGTACGTAATACACTACAATAACAGTGATTTGAATCTGTTGAGTACTCCTGCCCTGAGAGCAGCGCGTAATAAACAAAAAGAACAGCAATTTGAATCTATTGAGTCCTCCTGCCCTGAGAGCAGCGCGTAATACACTGAAATAACAGCGATTTGAATCCATTGAGTACTCCTGCCCTGAGAGCAGCGCGTAATACACTGAAATAACAGCGATTTTAATCCATTGAGTACTCCTGCCCTGAGAGCAGCGTGTAATACACTGAAATAAGAGTGATTTTAATCTATTGAGTACTCCTGTCCTGAGAGCAGCACGTAATACACTACAATAACAGTGATTTGAATCTGTTGAGAACTCCTGCTCTGAGAGCAGCAGGTAATACACTAAAATAACAGCCATTTGAATCTATTGAGTACTCCTGCCCTGAGAGCAGCACGTAATACACTAAAATAACAACGATTTGAGTCCATTGAGTACTCCTGCCCTGAGAGCAGCGCGTAACACACTAAAATAACAGCGATTTGAATCCATTGAGTACTCCTGCCCTGAGAGCAGCGCGTAATACACTAAAATAACTGCAATTTGATTCTATTGAGTACTCCTGCCCTGAGAGCAGCACGTAATACACTAACATAACAGCGATTTGAAACTGTTGAGTACTCCTGCTCTGAGAGCAGCACGTAATACACTAAAATAACAGCGATTTGAATCCATTGAGTACTCCTGCCCTGAGAGCAGCGCGTAATACACTAAAATAACTGCAATTTGATTCTATTGAGTACTCCTGCCCTGAGAGCAGCACGTAATACACTAACATAACAGCGATTTGAAACTGTTGAGTACTCCTGCTCTGAGAGCAGCACGTAATACACTAAAATAACAGCGATTTGAATCTATTGAGTACTCCTGCCCTGAGAGCAGCGCCCAACACTAAAATAACAGCGATTTTAATCTGAGTACTCCTGCCCTGAGAGCAGCACGTAATACACTAAAATAACAGCGATTTGAATCTATTGAGGACTCCTGCCCTGAGAGCAGCGCGTAATACACTAAAATAACAGCGATTTGAATCTATTGAGTACTCCTGCCCTGAGAGCAGCGCGTAATACACTAAAAATAACAGCGCTTTGAATCTATTGAGTTCTCCTGCCCTGAGAGCAGCGCGTAATACACTGAAAATAACAGGGCTTTGAATCTATTGAGTTCTCCTGCCCTGAGAGCAGCGCGTAATACACTAAAATAACAGCGATTTTAATCCATTGAGTACTCCTGCCCTGAGAGCAGCGCGTAATACACTGAAATATCAGCGATTTGATTCTATTGAGTACTCCTGCCCTGAGAGCAGCGTGTAATACACTAAAATAGCTGTGATTTGAATCCATTGAGCAATCCTGCCCTGAGAGCAGCGCGTAATACACTAAAATAACAGCGATTTTAATCTATTGAGTACTCCTGCCCTGAGAGCAGCGCGTAATACACTAAAAATAACAGCGCTTTGAATCTATTGAGTTCTCCTGCCCTGAGAGCAGCGCGTAATACACTAAAAATAACAGGGCTTTGAATCTATTGAGTTCTCCTGCCCTGAGAGCAGCACATAATACACTAAAATAACAGCGATTTTAATCTGAGTACTCCTGCCCTGAGAGCAGCACGTAATACACTAAAATAACAGCGATTTGAATCTGAGTACTCCTGCCCTGAGAGCAGCGCGTAATACACTAAAATAACAGGGCTTTGAATCTATTTAGTACTCCTGCCCTGAGAGCAGCGCGTAATACACTAAAAATAACACCGCTTTGAATCTATTGAGTTCTCCTGCCCTGAGAGCAGCGCGTAATACACTAAAAATAACAGGGCTTTGAATCTATTGAGTTCTCCTGCCCTGAGAGCAGCGCGTAATACACTAAAATAACAGCGATTTTAATCCATTGAGTACTCCTGCCCTGAGAGCAGCGCGTAATACACTGAAATATCAGCGATTTGATTCTATTGAGTACTCCTGCCCTGAGAGCAGCGTGTAATACACTAAAATAACTGTGATTTGAATCCATTGAGCAATCCTGCCCTGAGAGCAGCGCGTAATACACTAAAATAACAGCGATTTTAATCTATTGAGTACTCCTGCCCTGAAAGCAGCGCGTAATACACTAAAAATAACAGCGCCTAGAATCTATTGAGTTCTCCTGCCCTGAGAGGAGCACGTAATACACTAAAATAACGGCGATTTGAATCCATTGAGTACTCCTGCCCTGAGAGCAGCGCGTAATACACTGAAATTTCAGCGATTTGATTCTATTGAGTACTCCTGCCCTGAGAGCAGCGTGTAATACACTAAAATAACTGTGATTTGAATCCATTGAGCAATCCTGCCCTGAGAGCAGAGCGTAATACACTAAAATAACAGCGATTTTAATCTATTGAGTACTCCTGCCCTGAGAGCAGCGCGTAATACACTGAAATAACAGCGATTTGAATCTATTGAGTACTCCTGCCCTGAGAGCAGCGCGTAATAAACTAATAACAGCAATTTGAATCTATTGAGTACTCCTGCCCTGAGTAGGGCTGGGTACCGAGTTCGGTACTTTTTAGGTACCGACCGAATTGCCTCGATACTACCGAGTATCGAAACGTCTTGTTTTTCGGTACCAAGTTTCGGTACCTAAGTGGTTAATCTCGTCAACGTCAGTGAAACAATAAGCATGCAGCATGATTGGCTGTGGCGGAAAAACACTAGTTTACGCGGCTGCCTAGAGACGTGGCTCGTCGCACGTGAGGCTGTAGTGTGTGTGTGTGTGTGTAAGCATCCCAACCCAGATAGATAGAAAATATGTGGAAATGATCAAAAATGTACCTACCTATGTCAGAAGGCAACACGGTAAATCATAAGAAAAGCGCACAGAATACACTTGAGAGTAGAAAGTTTATCCGTCTTCGACTGCAAGAACTGAAGCGCGTCACAAATGAACCGAAACTCAGCGTATAGGATACTTGCCTCACAGACATGAGGAGTAGTCCTATATATCGTCAAAATATATCTATTTTTAAACGAAACAATTAAAAATAAATAGTTTGATTACCTAATCCATATAGGCAGGCGCATGTTCACTACTGCAGGAATGACGAGTCAGCATCGCAATAATCATCTTTGCTGCCAACACACTGTAAACACTTGTTCATTAATAAACAATTAAAATATCTCCTTGCTATCGTTTCCCGACACATCCATAATCATTAGGCTACTTTCGCCAGTGCTTTGCGGCAAGCTTCATGTGTGCTGAGCGCGAGGCATATATCTCGCCCCCCAGTAGCCTATATTTAATTCATTTCACATTTATTATAGCATTTTTCACAATACATATCGTTTCAAAGTAGCTTTACAGAAAATGCATGTGTCTAGATTACAATTTAGAGTGATCTGTTATCAGAGGTGACTGTGTATAATGCATTTCAATTAATTTTCATTCAGTTTCATTGTGAAACAATGCATTAAGAAAAATTAGCTAATTTAAGTAAAGAATACATGTTGTTAAATGATTAGGAAACAGAAAACTTTAGCATTGGTGCTTTTTTACATACTCAAAATATGTGTAAAAAAGTCAACACACTGACTGAAAAAATAAGGTTTTTTTTTAGGTATTGTTATATTGTTAAAACCGGTTTCATAAAATTGGTATTGAAAAAAGTATCGATCAGGAACCGGTATCGAAGTCAAGGTATCAGTTTCGAAAATTTTGTTATGATACCCAGCCCTAGCCCTGAGAGCAGCGCGTAATACACTAAAATAACAGTGATTTGAATCTGAGTACTCCTGCCCTGAGAGCAGCGCGTAATACACTAAAATAACAGTGATTTGAATCTGAGTACTCCTGCCCTGAGAGCAGCGCGTAATACACTAAAATAATAGCGATTTGAATCTGAGTACTCCTGCCCTGAGAGCAGCACGTAATACACTGAAATAACAGCGATTTGAATCCATTGAGTTCTCCTGCCCTGAAAGCAGTAACTTACTACGGCGGGAGATGTATCAGTTGAATGTGAATCAGATGTACCTGCTAAACCTGTGAAATGTCGCAGAGATTTGAACGAGTTCTGTTGTCACATATAATTTTAATAATAATAATAATGAATAATGAAGCTACTTCAGACCAACCCCTTTTAGATTTGCGCCAGGCGCAAGAGGCATTTATCCCGCCGGGAAAATAGCAACAGCGCCGGGATCCGCCCACAAAGTTACTTGCGCTTTGCGCTTTGACACTTGCGTTTCAGATCGTTAAAATAGGGCCCTGGATCTTCCCTGTACTCCTGGTTCACAAGTTCTCTTGTCCTGAGTGTGCCAGATTGCTTCACACCAGGGCGTATTCTCTCAGTGTGGCGCAGTGGGCATTTCGTTCCCCAATGTGTCGATTCTCGAAAGGGAACGTCTCGGGTTACGACTGTAACCCTCCTTCCCTGAGAAGGGAACCAATCAGAAGCTGACGCTGTTATGTTCCGGTACCCTTTTATAGCTTCCGCTTCACCGTCACATACGACGTCACGAGTGACGTCATGACGCAACACCAATCAAGATTGGATTAGTTCCATACAGGCTTCAGACGCTTCATGCTGGAGGCGTTCACCGATTCTCGACTCAGCTTCTCGTTCCCTGAGGTTACAGTCGTAGCCCGAGACAATTTTTTATATTTTTTGAAAGAAGTATCTTCTGCTCAACGAGCTTGCATTTATTTGATAAAAAACAGAAAAAACAGTAATATTGTGAAATATTATTATAATGTAAAACAGCTGTTTTAAATGTGAATATATAGTAAAGTGTGATTTATTCCTGTGTATAATATTATATCATGTGACACTGAAGACTGGAGTAATGATGCTGAAAATTCAGCTTTACATCACAGGATTAAATTATATTTTAAAGTATATTAAAATAGAAAACCATTATTAAGTTGGCTTGTGAAAGCCAACTTACTGAAATCCTATTTAAACTTATTAAGTTGGCTTGTGAAAGCCAACTTACTGAAATCCTATTTAAACTTATTATTAGTGGTGCTTGCCATAGGCAAAGCAACACTAGTGTTATTGTGCATACTTATTATTCTTATTAGTGGTGCTTGCCATAGGCAAAGCAACACTAGTGTTATTGTGCATACTTATTATTCTTATTAGTGGTGCTTGCCATAGGCAAAGCAACACTAGTGTTATTGTGCATACGTATTAGTGGTGCTTGCCATAGGCAAAGCAACACTCGTGTTATTGTGCATACTTATTAGTGGTGCTTAGCATAGGCAAAGCAACACTAGTGTTATTGTGCATATTTATTATTAGTGGTGCTTGCCATAGGCAAAGCAACACTAGTGTTATTGTGCATACTTATTATTAGTGGTGCTTGCCATAGGCAAAACAACACTAGTGTTATTGTGCATACTTATTATTCTTATTCTTATTAGTGGTGCTTGCCATAGGCAAAGCAACACTAGTGTTATTGTGCATACTTATTATTAAGGGTGCTTGCCATAGGCAAAGCAACACTAGTGTTATTGTGCATACTTATTATTAGTGGTGCTTTCAAGCATTCACACTATTGAAATCCTAATCTTTATTATTATTATTAGTGTGAATGCTTTCAAGCATTCACACTATTGAAATCCAAATCTTTATTATTATTATTATTATTATTAGTGGTGCTTGCCTATGGCAAAGCAACACTATTGTTATCTCACATACTTATTATTCTTATTCTTCTTATTCTTATTCTTCTGGCCACTTTTTGACGCGCTACTCCTCCCGCAGTTTTTGTCACAGACCCACGAATGAGGCGTCAAAACGTGCGGCCTGTTCGGGAATGGTGTGCTATGACTTTTATAAGGGATCGGGGGTACGATGTTCGCCCCAGGGGCGAAAAACCGGCCGAAAAATCCCATAGACTTAACATTGCGTCAAACTTTGACGAGTCGTAGCTCGGAACGAGGATGTCGCAGAAACGTGTAATTTACCACATTTGAAGAGGCTGACAGGCTCTGTAAGAACATACCACACAATGGGGTAAAAGTTGCACCCCTGGGGGGCAGGAGCTGCCCAAAGTTTCCCCATTGACTTACTATGGTGTAGGACGGCCCATGAAATGGGCCGTCCTACACCATAGAAACCGCTTTTATATTGAACATAACTCTGGATCACAGTGTCGTAGAGACAAAGGGGCGGGCTCATTTTACTCAGACAACCAATCAGTCTCTCAGGATCATTGTGAAGCTATCAAGCCACGCCCTAGCAACCATTTAGAGCACCTTAGCAACAACTCCCATAGACTTCCATTGAAAGAGATCGAAGGGATATCTCTGGACTGAATTGTCATAGAAACATGAGGGTGGTCTCGTTTGATTGGGGCAGCAAACAGCCAATCATGAATCACCTCAACACTTCCTAGCCACGCCCTAGCAACCATTGTCGAGCACCTTAGCAACCAAAATCCAAAGAGGGATATCTTCCATTCTGAATGTCACAGAGGCATGGGAGTTGGTTTATATCATTCATACTGACAAGCAGCCTTTGGAGTTTCATGATTGGCAGCTGCCAAGCCACTCCCTAGCAACCAAACAGAGTACCCTAGCAACCATTTTGCAAGACCTATATCTCTGCATCAAAACATCGTATAGAGATGGGGGTTGGTTTATACATTCACATTGACTTTGGAGCTTCATGATTGGCAGCTGCCAAGCCACTCCCTAGCAACCAAACATAGTACCCTAGCAACCGTTTTGCAAGACCTATATCTCTGCATCAAAACATCGTATAGAGATGGGGGTTGGCTCTTTTTACTCATGCTAGCAAACAGGACTTGCTACATGCTAAACATGCTAGCAGTGAATAGCTACATGCTAATATTGATTAGCTAAGTGCTAAATCATGCCAATAAAATGCTACAAACTCAACAGTAACCATCTTTGACAACTACCAACCACCTAGTAACACCATAGCAACCACCCAAATTACCCTAGCAACACCCTAGCAACCACCCAGAACACCCTAGCAACTGCCTAGCAACGCCCTAGCAACCACCCAGAACACCCTAGCAACCGCCTAGCAACCACCCAGGATACCCTAGCAACCGCCTAGCAACACCCTAGCAACCACTCAGAACACCCTAGCAACCACCTAGCAACACCCTAGCAACCACCCAAAAACACCCTACCAACCGCCTAGCAACACCCTGGCAACCATCCAGAATACCCTAGCAACCGCCTAGCAACACCCAGGCAACCACCCAGAACACCCTAGCAACCGCCTAGCAACGCCCTAGCAACCACCCAGAATACCCTAGCAACCGCCTAGCAACGCCCTAGCAACCACCCAGAATACCCTAGCAACCGCCTAGCAACACCATAGCAACCACCCAGAACACCCTAGCAATGCCCTAGCAACCACCCAAAATACCCTAGCAACCAACCAGAACACCCTAGCAACCACCCAGAATACCCTAGCAACCACCCAAAACACCCTAGCAACCACTCAGAACACCTTAGCAATGCCCTAGCAACCACCTGAACAACATGAATAAGCCATATCTCAGCACCAGAACATAGTACAGACATGTTTGTTGCCTAGTATGCAATCATGTACCACACCCTAGCAACCGAGTGGCGAGTTTTGCCACTGCAAGCACCACTTCACATTTTCTTCTGGAAATGTACATTCTAGTTATTCTTATTCTTCTTATTCTTCTTATTCTTCTTATTCTTCTGGCCACTTTTTGACGCGCTACTCCTCCCTCAGTTTTTGTCACAGACCCATGAATGAGGTGTCAAAACGTGGGGCCTGTTCGGGAATGGTGTGCTATGACTTTTATAAGCGATCGGGGGTACGATGTTTGCCCCAGGGGCGAAAAAACGGCCGAAAAATCCCATAGACTTAACATTGCGTCAAACTTTGACGAGTCGTAGCTCGGAACGAGGATGTCGCAGAAACGTGTAATTTACCACATTTGAAGAGGCTGACAGACTCTGTAAGAACATACCACACAATGGGGTAAAAGTTGCACCCCTGGGGGGCAGGAGCTGCCCAAAGTTTCCCCATTGACTTACTATAGTGTAGGACGGCCCATGAAATGGGCCGTCCTACACCATAGAAACCGCTTTTATATTGAACATAACTCTGGATCACAGTGTCGTAGAGACAAAGGGGCGGGCTCATTTTACTCAGACAACCAATCAGTCTCTCAGGATCATTGTGAAGCTATCAAGCCACGCCCTAGCAACCATTTAGAGCACCTTAGCAACAACTCCCATAGACTTCCATTGAAAGAGATCGAAGGGATATCTCTGGACTGAATTGTCATAGAAACATGAGGGTGGTCTCGTTTGACTCGGGGCAGCAAACAGCCAATCATGAATCACCTCAACACTTCCTAGCCACTCCCTAGCAACCATTGTCGAGCACCTTAGCAACCAAAATCCAAAGAGGGATATCTTCCATTCTGAATGTCACAGAGGCATGGGAGTTGGTTTATATCATTCATACTGACAAGCAGCCTTTGGAGTTTCATGATTGGCAGCTGCCAAGCCACTCCCTAGCAACCAAACAGAGTACCCTAGCAACCATTTTGCAAGACCTATATCTCTGCATCAAAACATCGTATAGAGATGGGGGTTGGTTTATACATTCACATTGACTTTGGAGCTTCATGATTGGCAGCTGCCAAGCCATAGCCTGACTACGTCAGACTTCCTACTTCCGCTAATTTCATTTCGCTCCTGTAGTCAGTCTGAGATAGCAGCCTATCTTTCTGTTTTCCACCGGCCTGAAAACAGCCTGGCCAATCAACGAACAGAGGGCGGGCTGAAAGCCGTGACGTAGTCGGTAAGCGCCGTGTTTAAGATTAGGTCAGGGAAATCGAAAACGACCGCTGATATGGAGACGCGGATGCAATTCGCTCTGTTGTGGAGAATATTCCCGGCATTAGCAAACTGAAGCCCGAACACGAAGAGTGTGTATTAAACATTTTGAATGGAGGTGATGTTGTGGCCCTACTCCCTTTGGGAAAAGTTTAATTTATCAACTATTACCGATCGTCAGCGAGAAACTGGGGAGCCTTTTGACAGGTCAGTGTCTCTTTTCTTTTCCAGGTCTTAAATACCGTAAAACTTCAAATAATAGCCCGGGCTTTTATTTGCCCAAATCGTCGAACTGCACCGGCTTGAACTTGAGATAGGCGTCTAACTTATATGAGACAGGCCTTTATAGTTGAGATGTTGTTCATTGAGATGTTGTTCCTAGAGTCTATAATCTCTAAAAATCTCCAAATGCTCCACGTGAAACCGCGGTCTTCCGACCTCTTACTATCTTGTCGATTGATTTTTATGAATATGCGCGAGGGAGAGAGAGCAAGACAGCGCTCGTGTTGTTTGTAGACGTGGGAGTGCGCGCGCGCGGCCGGGGCGCTCTCTCTCTCTCTCTCTCTCTCTCTCTCTCTCTCTCTCTCTCTCTCTCTCTCTCTCTCTCTCTCTCTCTCTCTCTCTCTCTCTCTCTCTCTCTCTCTCTCTCTATGCTCGTTTGTGCCCTGTCAAGCGCAGCAGTCATTCTATTACATCACTCACAGATCAAAAAAGTCGTTTACAGCCATGTTCACTCGGGTATTTCGCTCGCATCATCAAGTGTTTACAGTGGAAGTTCGATCATAGATTTGAGTTCGATGCATGATGTCTGTGGTTCGATGCGGCTGTGTCGGCGCATAACATACGTCATAAACAAACTTATCTGATTGGCTTACGGGTAACCAATGATTTTAAACTTCAGTACGCGCCCCCTAGCGAGAGAGAAAACACTTCTCTATTATGCTATCCCAGACTCTGTGTACGAAGCAAAGTGAAGTAGCAGAGTCTGGTATTACCAGGCTAGCCAAGCCACTCCCTAGCAACCAAACATAGTACCCTAGCAACCGTTTTGCAAGACCTATATCTCTGCATCAAAACATCGTATAGAGATGGGGGTTGGCTCTTTTTACTCATGCTAGCAAACAGGACATGCTACATACTAAACATGCTAGCAGTGAATAGCTACATGCTAATATTGATTAGCTAAGTGCTAAATCATGCCAATAAAATGCTACAAACTCAACAGTAACCATCTTTGACAACTACCAACCACCTAGTAACACCATAGCAACCACCCAAATTACCCTAGCAACACCCTAGCAACCACCCAGAACACCCTAGCAACTGCCTAGCAACGCCCTAGCAACCACCCAGAACACCCTAGCAACCGCCTAGCAACCACCCAGGATACCCTAGCAACCGCCTAGCAACACCCTAGCAACCACTCAGAACACCCTAGCAACCACCTAGCAACACCCTAGCAACCACCCAAAACACCCTAGCAACCGCCTAGCAACACCCTGGCAACCATCCAGAATACCCTAGCAACCGCCTAGCAACACCCAGGCAACCACCCAGAACACCCTAGCAACCGCCTAGCAACGCCCTAGCAACCACCCAGAACACCCTAGCAACCGCCTAGCAACGCCCTAGCAACCACCCATAATACCCTAGCAACCGCCTAGCAACACCATAGCAACCACCCAGAACACCCTAGCAACCACCTAGCAACCACCCAGAACACCCTAGCAATGCCCTAGCAACCACCCAAAATACCCTAGCAACCAACCAGAACACCCTAGCAACCACCCAGAATACCCTAGCAACCACCCAAAACACCCTAGCAACCACTCAGAACACCTTAGCAATGCCCTAGCAACCACCTGAACAACATGAATAAGCCATATCTCAGCACCAGAACATAGTACAGACATGTTTGTTGCCTAGTATGCAATCATGTACCACACCCTAGCAACCGAGTGGCGAGTTTTGCCACTGCAAGCACCACTTCACATTTTCTTCTGGAAATGTACATTCTAGTTCTTATTCTTATTCTTCTGGCCACTTTTTGACGCGCTACTCCTCCCGCAGTTTTTGTCACAGACCCACGAATGAGGCGTCAAAACGTGCAGCCTGTTCGGGAATGGTGTGCTATGACTTTTATAAGGGATCGGGGGTACGATGTTCGCCCCAGGGGCGAAAAACCGGCCGAAAAATCCCATAGACTTAAAATTGCGTCAAACTTTGACGAGTCGTAGCTCGGAACGAGGATGTCGCAGAAACGTGTAATTTACCACATTTGAAGAGGCTGACAGGCTCTGTAAGAACATACCACACAATGGGGTAAAAGTTGCACCCCTGGGGGGCAGGAGCGGCCCAAAGTTGCCCCATTGACTTACTATGGTGTAGGACGGCCCATGAAATCATCGTATAGAGATGGGGGTTGGCTCTTTTGACTCATGCTAGCAAACAGGACTTGCTACACGCTACACATGCTAGCAGTGAATAGCTACATGCTAATATTGATTAGCTAAGTGCTAAATCATGCCAATAAAATGCTACAAACTCAACAGTAACCATCTTTGACAATTACCAACCACCTAGTAACACTATAGCTGTGTCCCAATGTGAAGGCTGCGTCCTCCGAAGGCCGCATTTGAAGGCCGATTGGCCGGATTTGAAGGCCGATTGCGTCACAGAGGACGCGACGAAGGCTGTCCCAATTCAAACACTGCGCCCTTCGAAGGCCGCATTCTAAAGCAGATTGCGTCACAGCAGTGCTAAGAAGACTGTCCCAATTCAAACTCTGCACGCTTGGAAGGCCAATTGCGTCACCGCGGCGCGACTAAGTTTAGTATGTCATTCAAATGCGACCCCAAATGCGCCCTTCGTTTCTCGGACAAACGAAGTGTACAAAAATGGACACTTCGCGGCCTACGCTTCCCCAGAATTCATAGCGCGCCGGTGACGACGCGACTCACGCGAGTTTATTCGAGTTTATTCATTGCCATTTATTTAGAGAATGGCAGGTGTTAGTTGTGTGGTGACCGAGGAATTCAGTTATAAATGTAAGTATTGTGAATTAATTTATTAAAATAACTAGCGAAACAATTGTTAAAGGCATAAATATGGATCAAGCCCTGAGTTAAATGAAGCAAATACTAAAGTACAAAATGCTTTTCTTGCTTAGTTTTTTGGTCTTGTTTATATTATACATTTTAAAAAAAGCTTTTAGGCTACTAGACAAGCAAAAGTTATTATATTGTTTTGGGGGGGAAAAACTAAATTAAGTGAGCTTTTGCTTAAAATAAGCAAAATAATCTGCCAAATGGTGTAAGTAAAATAATCTTGTTTTCTGTTTGATTTAATATTATTTATCTTAACCCATTAGCAAATTATGTTATTGTTTTAATCAAAAACTCACTTAATTTTAAGTTATTTTCCCCCAAAGCAAGAAATGTTTTATTTGTCTAGTAGGCTAAATGCTTCTTGATTTAAGAATTTTTAGATGTTTGAACTAGAAACAAGACACAATATTAATAAACTTTTATGCAGTGAATTTCAAGTAGGAGGGTAATTTGAAGTAAATAACACAGCAGCACAAATCCAGCTGACATGTGGTAGATAAACATAGCGGTGTCCGCAATACATTATTTAATTTACCCAAAATAGCTAGCAAAACAAGTGTTAAAACCCAGGGATGTTTCTTAAAAAACCTGAACTTAAACTAAAAAACTGCAGCTTCATTTATGAGGCAAAACCTGTTATAATACTTTTTGTTTCAGGGACCAAGGAGCAAACGGCTGCATTTATAAAATTACGGGCCGAAAATGACCACTTGTTTACAGGGGCCAAAAACTCGGCCACTGTGGCTTGGAGGTAAAATCATTAACCATTTGTAATATTTCCACTAGCTGCCTCTTGTATACAAAAATTAGCCCTCACCCTGTACAAAGCCCACAGCAATGAGACAAGAACTAGTTAAGGCAATAGTCTTTCACTTAGTGTTTTTTTCAACAAACATTTTAAGCAAACTTGAGGATCCAGGAATATAATTTCTGGTATTTTGTATGCATGTACTGCTGTGTGATTTCTCTAATGTTAAGATTGCAGTCCTGTCTTAATATTTTTCATAAAGTCCTAACCCTAACCTTTTTCTCCTTTTTTTTTTAGGAGAATTCTGGAGAAAATGGACCTGCAAGGGAAGGTCACTCCCTTGCAGGCCAAAAGAAAATGGGACAACTTAAAAAAAAAATACAAAGTAAGCAAGTTAATTGACACATCTTTGCTGAAATGTATTGTGGTGTTCTTCTTGTTAACAACAGGTATGGTGTATTTGCTCTGCCTTAGGATTGCAAGTGTCCTGGGACAGGTGAGGGGGTGAGCGGGAAATCCACTGCTGCAACTTGGCCCTGGTTTGTCCACATGGATGAGGTCTTGGGACAGAGGCCTTCCAACAACCCCCCTATCCTAATTGCCTCCATCCCTGAGGACAAACCTGGGCCAAGTTCAGCGGTGGCTGACCAGGATAAAGAGCCAGCCCCAGCAGCCGCAGCCCCAGCAGCCAGAGCCCCAGCAGCCAGAGCCCCAGCAGCCAGAGCCCCAGCAGCCAGAGCCCCAGCAGTCCCAGCCCCAGCAGTCCCAGCCCCAGCAGTCCCAGCCCCAGCAGTCCCAGCCCCAGCAGTCCCAGCCCCAGCAGCCGCAGCCCCAGCAGCCGCAGCCCCAGCAGCCGCAGCCCCAGCAGCCAGAGCCCCAGCAGCCAGAGCCCCAGCAGCCAGAGCCCCAGCAGCCAGAGCCCCAGCAGCCAGAGCCCCAGCAGTCCCAGCCCCAGCAGTCCCAGCCCCAGCAGTCCCAGCCCCAGCAGTCCCAGCCCCAGCAGTCCCAGCCCCAGCAGTCCCAGCCCCAGCAGTCCCAGCCCCAGCAGCCGCAGCCCCAGCAGCCGCAGCCCCAGCAGCCAGAGCCCCAACAGCCAGAGCCCCAGCAGCCAGAGCCCCAGCAGCCAGAGCCCCAGCAGCCGCAGCCCCAGCAGCCAGAGCCCCAGCAGTCCCAGCCCCAGCAGTCCCAGCCCCAGCAGTCCCAGCCCCAGCAGCCGCAGCCCCAGCAGTCCCAGCCCCAGCAGTCCCAGCCCCAGCAGTCCCAGCCGCAGCCCCAGCAGTCCCAGACCCAGCAGCCAGAGCCCCAGCCAACAGGAGAAGAGGCAGCGACGAGCTCTTTGAGCTAATGAGGGAGGACATGAGGTTTCAAAGGGAAACAGAGGAGAGGAGAGCACAAGAGAGCAGGGATCGAATGGACAGACTGTTTACTTTACTTGAGAGAATGATTGAAAAAAAATAATATAATTAAGTTTTTGTATTTATGTTTTTTGTCACTGATTTAAGTTATTTTGTCACTAATTTAAGTTATTTGTAAATGAGGCAAGGCAATTTTTATTCATTGTTTATTTTTGTAATGCGAATTGTTTTATTTATTTACATTTGGAAATAAAACAAAAATTATTCTGGACATTGTTGACTTCTATACATGTTTTTTTTAGCATGTAAAATGAAAATTATTTCAAGTACTTTTTACAAATATTTACAACAATAGAAAAATAATTCAAATTAACAGTACATAAAACAGATTGGAAAAACAAAAACAACAAAATGTACGCTTTTAGCTGAACAGGTAGACCCTGATGGTGCTGCTGGGCTGGGATGGGCTCCACAATAGAGACCCTGGTAAAGCCTCCTGCTGGTGGGACATCATCTGGGATGGGCTCCAGTCCAGAGTGTTTGAGTGCATGTTTCCACTATCCACTAAGTTGTCTCAATAGGTTTGCAGGGCTGATTAAATCGACGGCTGCCATCTCACTGAGATTATTTTAAAAAGAGGGAAGAATAAAATTAATTAACTTGCGTCCTCAATTCAAAGCGTAAAATATTTCAACATGTAAACCCATTCTATGGACATTCATTTGTGGTCTTGGCCATTATAGCTTTACAGTTCTCAGACTTGCCTGTTACAAGTAGTCGTGGTCGATGGGAACCTCCTCCAGGGCAGACACCTCTGCAGTCAGCCGGTCACGCCAGGGAGCACCGCTGACTGTCTCCAAAACATGCTCCCCCTCATCCTCTGCATCATCCTCCTCGTGCTCATCCTCCGGGGCCATGATGTCACCAACCCCAAGACAGATGTTGTGGAGGATGGCACAGGCTGTGATGACCTGAATTGAAAAAACAAAACAAGAAATGATATGGTCTGGAAAAAAGATGTTCATTATTTTTATGTTTTTTGCAAATGTATTTTCAATTCACTTACATGAGGTACAAAAGTGTGGTGCACCTCCAGCGCTTTCAGGAAGATGGATCGAAACCTGGTCTTCATCATCCCAAAAGCACGCTCTATAATGGAGCGTGCCCTGGAATGATGAAGATTAAAGCGCTGGGCTCCCACACCTCGTACTGGCCTCTTGTAGGGAGTGATGAGGGGGAGCGGGTGTTGGAGACATGGGTACCCTCCGTCTGCAAGGATGAAGTGCCCTGGAGGAGGGTACACTGACATCCTGTACAGTGGGCTGTACCGGAGCACTCGTGCATCTTGCACTGACACGGGCCAGCCCACGTAGGTGTCAATGAAGCGGCCCTGATGGTCACAAACAGCCTGCAGGATGATAGACGGGAACAGTTTCCTGTTCCTGTAGCACTGACAATCAGGGCCGCTTGGAGGCTTGATGCGGACATGGCAGCCGTCGATTGCTCCTGCAGCTTTCAAGAAAGCTCGGTGTCTGGCCAGCCCTGCAAACCCACGGCAAACTGCCTCCAGGTCTTCTGGGGTGTTGGGGAAATGAATGACTTGGTGGCGAATGGCCACCACCTCCTCAGCGACCCGGTGGACAATGCGGTGGACAGTGGAACGAGGCATGTCAAACACTCTGGAGACAACCCTGTATGATGTGCCACACGCAAGCCAGAAAAGAAATACCAGGGTCTCTATTGTGGAACCCCATCCGTGTTGGCGTTCAGTCCTCAACAGGCCCAGCAGCACTCTCAGGGCCTCCCTGCTCAGCCGAAAATCAGGTCGTGTGTCCAAATCATTAAAAAAACTGTCCAGAACTGGCACGCTCAGGTTGATCCTGCAGTACAGGGGTCTGGTCTGATTTAGGGAAAGAAACAAAAGAGTTTTAATAAACTACTTTTATTTAGTATGTATTATGTATTATGCATAAAAAACCCTCGTTGTCAGGGTTTTTAGATATGATGTTGTTGCATTAATAGTACTGCTGCGCTATGTGTATGTTGCATTTTAATTCTGAATATGTTGAAGGGTTTTATATTTAAAGTACTTTACTGTTGAGTAGTTTACTATACAACAATGCATAATATTGTAAAAGACGATGTTTTTGTAGTGTTGCTATCCTGTGTGAGAGAAAACACCCTCATTACTTCACATTTATACGTGAATACTTAACGAATGTACTTGCTTATTTTTTTTAAATTATTTATTTTCACAATATTAAGGAATTGTTGCTAACAACAGATGCGTCCCATATAAGGCTGCATCCGAAGTCGAGCGGGAGTACCGTTGCAGGATTGTTTTTAAAAAAAGGGCATATTTCACTTTATTTATTTATTGTTTTGTGTTTTATGCTTCAATTGCGTTAAAACAAAACACGCTGGAAACATGCATAAATAAGATCACTATGATCAAGAGAATAAACTCCATAAAAATCGCATCTGGTAGGCTATAAATGAACATTTGAACAGCTTTATGTGTATTTAGTATTTTCATAAGTACCATTACATTACTCAAGTACACCCAATACTTATGTACATTTTAAAGTGTACTGCAGCAATTAAATTCGCAACTTCTGAATTGGGATGCAGCAAACCAGATTACCTTACCTGGCCACGGTCTTGATCAAGCCGGAGATACATCACCCGGCGGCGCCGGGGATGAATCCCCACCATCTCCTCCAGCAAAACATAAAAGATAAAAATAAAAATGATATATTCTTGCTCCATTTCAACAAGTAATGCCGTGTAGAATGGTAGCTCTCTCCTATCATCGCGTTGCTAGGCGACAGCATAATGGGGAACACCTGGTGGCGCAATTACAAATCATACGAAGGCTATATGGTGCGTCCTTCGAAGGACGAATAGGCTGCATCCTTCGAAGTCCGCGGCCTTCGAAGGATGCAGCCTTCACATTGGGACACAGCTTATAGCAACCACCCATATTACCCTAGCAACACCCTAGCAACCACCCAGAACACCATAGCAACTGCCTAGCAACGCCCTAGCAACCACCCAGAACGCCCTAGCAACAACCTAGCAACACCATAGCAACCACCCAGAATACCCTAGCAGCCGCCTAGCAACACCCTAGCAACCACCCAGAACACTCTAGCAACCGCCTAGCAACCACCCAGAACACCATAGCAACCGCCTAGCAACACCCTAGCAACCACCCAGAATAGCTATCTGTCTTTCTCTTTCTTTCTTTCTAACTAATCTTTCTTTCTAACTAATCCATCTTTCTTTCTTTCTTTCTTTCTTTCTTACTAATCCATCTTTCTTTCTAAATAATCTCTCTCTTTCTAACTAATATTTCTTTTTTCTAACAAATCCATCTTTCTTTCAAACTAATCTTTATTTCTTTCTAACTAATCTTTCTTTCTTTTTAACTAATCTATCTATCTATCTATCTATCTATCTATCTATCTATCTATCTATCTATCTATCTATCTATCTATCTATCTATCTATCTATCTATCTATCTTTCTTTCTAACTAATCTATCTATCTTTCTTTCTAACTAATCTTTCTTTCTAACCAATCTATCTTTCTTTCTTTCTAACTAATCTATCTTTCTTACTAATCTCTTTCTTTATTTCTAACTAATCTTTCTTTCTTTCTTTCTACTTAATCTATCTATCTTTCTTTCTAACTAATCTATCTTTCTTTCTTTCTAACTAATCTATCTTTCTTTCTCTTTCTTTCTTTCTAACTTATCTTTCTTTCTTTCTTTCTACTTAATCTATCTTTCTTTCTAACTAATCTATCAATCTTTCTTTCTAACTAATCTATCTTTATTTCTCTTTTTTCTTTCTATCTTATCTATCTTCCTTTCTTTCTAACTAATCTTTCTTTTTTTCTCTTTTTTCTTTCTAACTTATCTATCTTCCTTTCTTTCTAACTAATCTATCTTTCTTTCTCTTTTTTCTTTCTAACTTATCTATCTTCCTTTCTTTCTAACTAAACTATCTTTCTTTCTCTTTTTTCTTTCTAACTTATCTATCTTCCTTTCTTTCTAACTAATCCATCTTTCTTTCTAACTAATCTATCTTTCTTTCTTTTTAACTAATCTATCTATCTTTCTTTCTAACTAATCTATCTTTCTTTCTCTTTCTTTCTTTCTAATTTATCTTTCTTTCTTTCTTTCTACTTAATCTATCTTTCTTTCTAACTAATCTATCAATCTTTCTTTCTAACTAATCTATCTTTCTTTCTCTTTTTTTCTTTCTAACTTATCTATCTTCCTTTCTTTCTAACTAATCTTTCTTTCTTTCTCTTTTTTCTTTCTAACTTATCTATCTTCATTTCTTTCTAACTAATCTATCTTTCTTTCTAACTTATCTATCTTCCTTTCTTTCTAACTAATCCATCTTTCTTTCTAACTAATCTATCTTTCTTTCTTTCTAACTAATCTATCTTTCTTTCTTTCTAACTAATCTTTCTTTCTTTCTTTCTACTTAATCTATCTTTCTTTCTAACTAATCTATTAATCTTTCTTTCTAACTAAATTATCTTTCTTTCTCTTTTTTCCTTCTAACTTATCTATCTTCCTTTATTTCTAACTAATATTTCTTTCTTTCTCTTTTTTCTTTCTAACTTATCTATCTTCCTTTCTTTCTAACTAATCTATCTTTCTTTCTCTTTTTTCTTTCTAACTTATCTATCTTCCTTTCTTTCTAACTAATCCATCTTTCTTTCTAACTAATCTATCTTTCTTTCTTTTTAACTAATCTATCTTTCTTATTTTCTAACTAATCTTTCTTTCTTTCTAACTAATCTATCTATCTTTATTTCTTTATAACTAATCTTTCTTTCTTTCTAACTAATCTTTCTTTTTTCTAACAAATCAATCCTTCTTTCTAAATAATCTTTATTTCTTTCTAACTAATCTTTCTTTCTCTCTGACTAATCTATCTATCTTTCTTTCTAACGAATCTTTCTTTCTTTCTAACTAATCTATCTTTATTTCTAACTAATCTATCTTTCTTTCTTTCTAACTAATCTATCTTTCTTTCTTTCTAACTAATCTATCTTTCTTTCTAACTAATCTATCTATCTTTCCTTCTTTCTAACTAATCTTTCTTTCTTTCTTTCTAACTAATCCATCTTTCTTTCTAACTATTCGATCTTTCGTAGGGGGGGTTGGGGGGGGGGGGTTGGGGTGGGGGTAGAGACACCGAGCTGAAGTCAAAATTCCGTCCACCCCCCAACCCGTTGGAGAAGTCGCAGCGCTCAAATCAAAAGTCCGTCTCCGTCTCTCTCTCATCCCAACTTAAAAACTTAAAATCCCATCCAGCCCAGAGCCTTCACCGCTGGTCCCGTCCAGCCCAGAGCCAGAGGCAGTTCACGTCACGTCTCCCGAGCCAGAGACTGTTCAGGTCTCATCCGCCGAGCCAGTGTCTTCGGACAAGATGGCCGCTTCCGAGCCAGTGTCTCCGGACAAGATGGCCGCCGCCGAGCCAGTGTCTCCGGTCAAGATGGCCGCCGCCGCGCCAGTATCTCCGGACAAGATTGCCGCCGCCAAGCCAGTGTCTCCGGACAAGATGGCCGGTTGAGCCTAGGTTGCTCTGATAGTGGCCTTCAGCTCTTCTCCATTGTTGGGTCTGGAGTATCGCATCTTCCTCTTCACAATACCCCATAGATTTTCTATAGGGATGAGGTCAGGCGAGTTTGCTGGCCAATTAAGAACAGGGATACCATGGTCCTTAAACCAGGTACTGGTAGCTTTGGCACTGTGTGCAGGTGCCAAGTCCTGTTGGAAAATGAAATCTGCATCTCCATAAAGTTGGTCAGCAGCAGGAAGCAGGAAGTGCTCTAAAACTTCCTGGTGGACGGCTGCGTTGACCTTGGACCTCAGAAAACACAGTGGACCAACACCAGCAGATGACATGGCACCCCAAGCCATCATTGACTGTGGAAACTTTACACTGGTCTTCAAGCAACGTGGATTCTGTGCCTCTCCTCTCTTCCTCCAGACTCTGGGACCTTGATTTCCAAAGGAAATGCAAAATTTACTTTCATCAGAGAACATAACTTTGGACCACTCAGCAGCAGCAGTCCAGTCCTTTTTGTCTTTAGCCCAGGCGAGACGCTCCTGACGCTGTGTCGTGTTCAAGAGTGGCTTGACACAAGGATGTGATTGAAAACACTCCCCTTTCTCTCTGTTTGAACCCAGCTGCAGAGAACGCTAAAAGCTGTGAAAGCCTGTTGATGTGGTTGAAAACACTCATCCCTCTCTCTGTTTGAGTCTAGTTTCAGAGAACGCTGAACGCTGTGAGTAAAGAGCCTGCTAAAGCTGTGAAGTATACGTACTCTTCTCTCCGTCTGAGTCCCATGAAGAGCCTGCTAAAGCTGTGAAGTATACACACCCTTCTCTCCGTCTGAGTCCCACTAAGACCCTGCTAAAGCTGTGAGTGAAGAACCTGTTAAGGCTGTGAAGTATATGTACCCTTCTCTCCGTCTGAGTCCAGTGAAGAGCCGGCTAAAGCTGTGAGTGAAGAGCCTGCTAAAGCTGTGAAGCACACGTACCCTTCTCTTCGTCTGAGTCCAGTGAAGAGCCTGCTAAAGCTGTGCAGCACACGTACTCTCCTCTCTGTCCGAATCCAGTGAAGAATATACTAAAGCCGTGAAGCATATTCATTCCTCTCTCCAATGGAATCCTGTTGAAGAAAACATCGAAGCAGCTCCAGTAATTGCTTTAAAGAGATGTTTTAATGTAAATAAATTGATTTTTACACTTATTATTTGTTGTCCTGCCTGCTGTGTCCTTCGGTGCAGCTCCTCGCGGTGGTGTGTACGTTAGGGGTGACGCCCGGTTAGTTCAGCATCTACCCCGACCTGTGACATTTGCATCTGATGTCTGATGATGTAAATTGTTTCTCAAGTCAGAAGACCAAAGAGTGTGAAGACCAAAGAGTGTAAAGACCAGCGACTCTACCTGCGCGACTCCACCGAGCAAGGACACCGACAAGGCACTTGAGTTTTAAATTCTTCTTGTTTATTATTTATTGTTGTTTCCTTTCTCTTCTACAACTTTTCGTTGGATATTTCTGTTTGTGAGCTCCTTTACACTATGTGTTTTCAAATCCCTACTATTACTAACATACGTAAATCAAATGTCACACGTCGGAGGCGGTACAATCCTAACAATCTCTGTACCCTTCCAGTGTCTTCTAATACTTTATTCTCTTTTCCAACTGGTCTCTGGAACTGCCAGTCCGCTGTTAACAAAGCTGATTTCATTACATCTTTTTCAAGTCATTCAGGTCTTAGTCTATTGGCCCTGACTGAGACCTGGATCAGACCAGAGGACACTGTCACACCTGCTGCCCTCTCCACTAACTTCACTTTCTCACACCCCCCCCGCCTGACCGGAAGGGGTGGTGGTACTGGTCTGCTCATCTCAAATGACAGGAAATTTGATCCTTTACCACCTCTATTTGACGACAGCTCATTTGAATCACATTCAATTACCATCACTAGTCCTATTAAAATCCATTTTGTAGGTGTATATCGTCCCCCAGGTCAACTTGGCAGTTTCTTGGAGGAGCTTGATGTGCTACTCTCATCCTTCCCTGAAGATGGTACTCCTCTTGTAATTCTTGGAGACTTCAACATCCACCTAGAAAAACCTCAGGCTGCCGATTTCCACACCCTGCTTGCATCATTCAACCTCAAACGAGTATCTACTGTGGCTACTCACAAATCAGGTAACCAATTGGACCTTATCTACACGCGCTACTGCTCCACGGACAATACACTGGTCACTCCACTGCACTCCTCGGATCAATTCCTCCTCACTCTCAACCTCAACCTGCCTCAGAACACAACACATACTCCTCCACAGGTCACCTTTCGACGGAACCTACGCTCACTTTCACCCTCTCACCTATCCTCTGTGGTCTCATCCACACTTCCTCCACCTGATCAGCTCTCAACACTAGATACTAACAGTGCAACTGATACTCTTTTCTCCACTTTAACATCCTGCTTGGATAAATTCTGTCCCCTTTCCTCCAGGCCAGCCCGTGCCACACCTTCTGCCCGCTGGTTATCTGATATTCTCCGCGAACATCGTACTAAACTCAGAGGTGCAGAGAGGAAGTGGCGCAAATCTAAAGATCCGACAGACCTGGGATCGTCCGACATCCAACAGACGTCTTTATCAATCCCTCCTCTCTTCCTTCTCTGCTAATATCTCTACTGCTAAAATGGCTTACTATCACAACAAAATTTTAAATTCTTCTGACCTCGCATGCTTTTCAAAACCTTCTCCTCTCTTCTTAACCCTCCTCCTTCATCAACCCTAACAGCTGACGATTTTGCCACATTCTTCATAGAAAAAACAACCACCATCAGCGGCCAATTTACCAATCCACAAACTGACACACACATTTTACCAACAAACGCACACATTCTACCCTCCTTCTCTCTACTTTCCTTTCCAGTCGCCCTACTACCTTTCCGCTAGATCTTATCCCCACTAATCTACTTCAAGCTACATTGCCAGAACTGCCCGGTCCTGCAGATTTGCCTTGCACAACATTAGGAGGATCAGGCCCTTCCTTACAGAGCATGCTACACAACTCCTTGTACAAGCACTTGTTTTATCCAGACTGGACTATTGCAATGCTCTCCTGGCTGGTCTTCCAGCTTGCTCTGTCAAACATCTACAATTGATCCAGAATGCTGCAGCCAGAGTAGTCTTTAATGAGCCGAAGAGAGCATACGTCACTCCTCTCCTCACACAATTGCACTGGTTGCCAGTTGCCGCTCGCATTAAATTCAAGGCACTGACGTTTGCCTACAGAACAACCACTGGCACTGCTCCCTCTTACCTAAACTCATTACTTCAGACTTATGTGCCATCCAGAAACTTGCGCTCTGCTAGCGAATGACATCTTGTGGTACCATCTCAAAGAGGCACAAAATCTCTTTCTCTGACCTTTACCATGCCTGTTCCCTGTTGGTGGAATGATCTGCCTAACTCAACTAGACCTATAACCACATCACATAACCACACCCTGGATAGGATTGTGAAGCAAAACCCATTCAAAAATGTGGGGGAGATTCACAAAAAAGAGTGGACTGCAGCTGGAGTCAAGAACCCCCACGCACAGACGTATGCAAGACATGGGTTTCAGCTGTCGCATTCCTTGTATCAAGCCACTCTTGAACAAGACACAGCGTCAGAAGCATCTCACCTAGGCTAAAGACAAAAAGGACTGGACTGCTGCTGTGTGGTCCAAGTTATGTTCTCTGATGAAAGTAAATATTGCATTTCCTTTGGAAATCAATGTCCCAGAGTCTGGAGGAAGAGAGGAGAGGCACAGAATCCACGTTGCTTGAAGTCCAGTGTAAAGTTTACACAGTCAGTGATGGTTTGTGGTGCCATGTCATCTGCTGGTATTGGTCCACTGTGTTTTCTGAGGTCCAAGGTCAACGCAGCCATCTAGCAGGAGGTTTTAGAGCACTTCATGCCAGAGCATGTGAGCGGAGCGGAGCGGGGAGCAGAGCGGTAATACTTCCTCCTGAGCGGAGAGTGCCATTCTGAAGATTCCGCTCCGCTCGCTCTACCCAGAATGCCCTATTGTGATTTGCTAGTTCGAGAATCGGTGAATTAACTATAGCAATAGTGGGTTGGTTATGGAGTTCAAATATTGTTTTAAGGAAGTTGCAAGCCTTATGCATAAATGCACAGTAAAAATTACTACGCAAACATGGTAGTGCAGCAAAAGGTGAGCTATAGCCAATACCATTCGAAAAAAAAAAAATAGATAAATGGGTAAGGGGGCCACGAATTAAATTCGTTTCCACAAATTCTTAAATCGTTCCCTGATTTAGTAAATCATGTCATGTTGAACTAATTCGTTGGCTACTCTCGTTATATCAAAACAAGGAAACAAATTATTACAACGTGGTCACGATTTACTAAACCAGGGGAAGGCAAGTTCGGTCCTAGAGAGCTGCTGTCCTGCAGAGTTTGGGTCCAACACTGGAAAAACCTCACCTGCCTATAGCCTTAATAATCCTGAAGACATTGATTAGCTTGTTCAGGTGTGTTTGATTAGGGTTGGAACTAAATTCTGCAGGACAGTGGCTCTCTAGGACCGAACTTGCCTACCCCTGTACTAAACCATGGATCGAAATATTATATTGTTAATTTTGTACGATTTAAATAAAATGAGGAAATTATTTATTAAAACATGCTGAAGTCAGATTGGATCGAATTGTTAATTCGTTATGCAATTATCATATCAGTGCAACTAAAAATAACCTATAGCCAACACACAATATGAATTAGCCTACATAATTGAAGTTGATGTAGCCTATTTTTAAGTTGAAATTAGACAAGTTATTGAATCACTTGTTAAATTTAAATAAAATAAAAAACTGACCCGAATAATTATGTAGGCTTATAATTTAGATGTAGGCAACAGAAAATTTACTGTATGCTATTATAATGTATGCAAATTTGTTTTTACAGAAAAAACTGCTACCAATCAAAGGGAGATAAAGAATTTGTATCCTCTCCTGTGTCCCCAGACTCCCCAGTTCTCTGTGTCTAATGCACGGAAGAAATAATTAGATGACGCATTTTTAAGATGGTTTACATGGATTATGAACCTCTCACAAAAGGTGAACGTGAGGGTATGCGTCATTTTGTCAGAATTGCCCAGCCCGGCTATACCACACCGTGCTACAGTACAGTACGTAACACTCTGATGCCGAATGCTCTTAGCAAAATGGAAGGCAGACTTAGAGAGCTGTTGCAGTTAGGAGATGGCTTTGCGCTTACTTGAGACATTTGGACAAACAGAAGAAGACACAGTTTTCTGGGTGTTGTGGCAAGTTTCATTGATGAAATGTTTAACAGTCACACTGTGCTGCTGTCCTGTGAACATCTTAAAGGACACCACACCGCTGAGAATATTTTTAATAAATATGAAAGTATCTTGCAACACTGGAATTTACAACGGCGAGTTGTCATGGTGGTGACTGACAGCACAAGTAACATGGTAAAGGCTTTCGACCTCCCAGGGTTTGATGAAAGTTCAACTGAAGAGGAGGGCAAGGAAGAGGTCCTTGAGGAAGATGGTAGTGGCACAGAGGAAGGTCCAGTTTCAACATTCCAGCCAGATCTTGCACAGAAAACGCTGTGGGAACACCCCTGTGTGAGTGCGTCATGAAGCACGTATGAAATCAGTCCAATGGCGAGACGGAACGTCATAGGCGGATGACGTCATCGACCAGGAAACTATATAAGCACCCCAAAACACAAGCGCATCAGCTTCTGATAAGACTGAAGCAAGTGCTCACGGGCATGCTGGGAGTATGGCACAGACACGCAGCGTCTCGTTCCCTTCAGGGAACTAGGGTTACATACGTAACCAGGGACGTTCCCTTTCAGGGAACTCAAGCTGCGTGAAAACGCTGTGGGAACGCTAATACCAACGTCGCCATACGAGCAAGTGTCCGTCGTGTGTAGTCAAGGCGCACATTCGGACGAAAGCACCTGCGGCCCTGGAGTGGAGTTGAAGTCAAGATGGTAAAACTTCACGAATGTGTGCGGTGAGGACCAGCCTGCCGCATCGCAAACGTCCTGAATTGATACTCCTGACAAAATAGTCAAGTCAAGTCAAGTCACCTTTATTTATATAGCGCTTTTTACAATACAGATTGTATCAAAGCAGCTTCACAGTGATAACATGAAAATAATATAACAAAGTTTGTTTCTAAAAGAAAATTGAGTCAACGTCCACCTTAAGTAAGGCAGATCAATAATATTATTGAATAATAAATGTCCCCAACTAAGCAAGCCAAAAGACAAGGCAACAGTGGCAAGGAACCAAAACTCCATCAGGTGACAGAATGGAGAAAAAAACCTTGGGAGAAACCAGACTCAGTCGGAGGGCCAGTTCTCCTCTGGCCAACGAAGGAACAGTGCATGATTTATGATTCGGGCAGCATTACAAGTCAGATTGGATCGGAACATTTAGAATATTTATCAATTTCCATCATTTGGAAGTCCAAGTAATCACGCCGGTGTTGAGACGAGTTGTTGAGGATCAGTGCCGTCCACCAAAGAGGGTCCATATCGCCGGTGTTGAGTCGTCTCTTCACAGGCTTTGTGATTGGGGTATCTGAAGTCTCTGTGAAAGGCTGGATACAAACTGGAGCTGACGAACGCCGTTTTTCTCGGGACTCGCGTCCCGAGATAACAGCAGAAAAGCAAAAAGGGAAAATAATTAGCGTAGCTGCTGTTCATAACGATTTCCATAACACGGGCGTAAATGATAAAAAACATGAAGACAGTGATTCTTGCGTCCAAGAGTCACCCCCCTCCGTCCCCCACTCAACTCAGCCCTGCTTACTGACCTCTACATCCCTCCTGCTGCTGAGACCCAACCACAATCTCACAATCTCTCCGCAGCCCAACCATACGCGCCGACCCGTTTGACTAAGGCTGTCGAGCCCCATTGTCGTCGTTAAAGCAGGTTCAGTGGCAACGGTTCCGTATGGCATACCACCTATCGCAAAACACAATATCTACCCAACCACCCGTCATTCACGCAATATACACAGGAACGTAATGACTGTAAATACTATGCAACCTATACAAATAACCTACAGACTCTTCAAGTTTTATAATATTAAATGCATTTGATCTGATTCAGCAGTGGTATAAAAGGTAAGCATTATGTAAATGCTTGGCTAAAGAGATGCGTCTTTAATCTAGTTTTAAACTGGGACAGCGAGTCAGAGCCTCGAACAATATCAGGAAGGCTGTTCCAGAGTTTTGGAGCTAAATGTGAGAACGCCCTTCCTCCTTTAGTGGACTTAGATATCCTAGGAATGACCAGAAGCCTCGAATTTAGTGATCTTAAAGAACGCGATGGATTGTAGGGCGATAGAAGGTCCATTAAATACACAGGAGCTAAACCATTTAGGGCTTTATAGGTCAGTAATAGTACTTTGTAATTGATATGGAATTTGATAGGTAACCAGTGTAGAGATGATAAAATTTGTGTTATATGATCATATTTTCTTGACCTAGTAAGAACTCTAGCAGCTGCATTTTGCACTAACTGTAGCTTGTTTATTGAGGATGCAGGACAGCCAGCTAATATAGCATTACAATAATCTAGTCTCGAGGTCATGAATGCATGAACTAACTTTTCTGCATCAGAAACAGATAGCATGTTACTTAGCTTTGTAATGTTTCTAAGGTGGAAAAAGTCTGTTCTTGTAACATATGAAATATGATTTTCGAAAGACAAGTTGCGGTCTAGTATAACACCCAGGTCTTTTACTGTAGTGGATAAAGTAACAGGACATCCTTCTATATTAAAGTTGTATTGTAAGTGAGTTTGTGGGTAGTTAAGTAATACCTCCGTTTTATCTGAATTTAGTAGCAGGAAATTACGCGTCATCCAGCATTTTATATCTTTGAGACACTCTGTCAAATTTGATAAGTTAGTGTTTTCATCTGGCCGTGATGAAATATATAATTGAGTGTCATCAGCATAACAGTGGAAATTAATTCCATGTTTTCTTATAATATTACCAAGTGGGAGCATATAAATTGAGAATAGCAGAGGGCCTAACACCGATCCTTGCGGCACTCCATAGTCTACTGACGTTATCTTTGATTTTTCCCCATTTAAACAGACAAAATGATAACGGTCTGATAAGTACGATCTAAACCAGCTTAATGCCTGTCCCTGAACACCAGTGTAGTTTTGTAGTCGATCCAGGAGTATTTTATGATCGATAGTATTGAACGCAGCGCTAAGATCGAGTAGAACTAGTATAGAGATACAGCCTTGGTCAGAAGCTAAAAGTAAATCATTTGTAATTTTAACTAGCGCAGTTTCTGTGCTATGATGCGGTCTGAATCCTGACTGGAATTTTTCATATATCTCATTTTCTTGCAAGAAAGAGCACAATTGAGCGGACACAATTTTTTCTAGTATTTTAGACATAAATGGAAGATTTGAAATGGGTCTGTAATTTGCTAAGTTATTTGGGTCTAATTGCGGTTTCTTAATGAGAGGTTTTATTACTGCCAGCTTGAATATTTTTGGAACATGACCTAAAAATAAAGACGAGTTAATAATATTGAGAAGAGGCTCTTCCACTACAGGTAACACTTCTTTCAGTAGTTTAGTGGGTATTGGATCTAATAAACATGTTGTTGGTTTCGATGCAATGATAAGTTTATTTAGCTCTTCCTGTCCTATAGTTGTAAAGCGGTGTAGTTGTTCCAGAGGGGCGATAATTGAGGCTGCATCAGAAGACACCATAAAAGACTGTACATTTACAATTGTGTTACGGATGCTTTCTATTTTCTCATTAAAGTAGTTCATAAAATCATTACTACTATACTGTAACGCAATATTTTGCTCTGGTGATGTCTGTATATTTGTTAGTCTAGCCACGGTGTTAAATAAAAACCTTGGATTATTTTGGTTATTTTCTATTAGTTTGTGGAGATGCTCAGCCCTGGCTGCTTTTAGAGCCTTTTTATAACGTGACATACTGTCTTTCCACGCGATTCTAAAGACCTCTAAATTAGTTTGTTTCCATTTACGCTCTAAGTTACGAGTTTCTCTCTTGATAACATGCGTAGCACAGTTGTACCAAGGTGCTTTAGTTTTCTCTCTAACCTTCTTTGATCTAATTGGTGCAACAATATCTAATGTACTAGAGAAAATGGTGCTCAAACTGCTAGTCATTTCCTCTAGTTCATCTGTTTGTTTGGGTTCACTGAGCAGCTGAGATAGATCAGGTAAGCTATTTGAGAATCTATCTATAGTGGTTGGTCTATAACGTGGCGCAACATGACAAATTTCAGCAGTACGTATTATACAAGTTACCATGTGATGATCAGTGAGATTGTCACTTTGCGGTATAATATCTATATCTGTTGGATAGGTTCCATATGATATAATTAAGTCTAGTGTATGATTTAGACGATGAGTGGGACCACTGACGTTTTGCTTGACCCCAAAAGAGTTTAATAAATCTGTAAACGCAGTCCCTAACGCATCATTTGTGTTATCTACGTGTATGTTAAAATCTCCAACAATTATTGCTTTATCGGTATTGACCAATAGATCTGAGAGAAACTCTGCAAACTCTTTTAGGAAATCAGCATAGGGCCCTGGAGGTCTATATACAGTAGCCAAGGCTAGAGATAATAGGGATTTCTTTCTTACATCTAAGAGCGTAATATTTAGTACAAGTACTTCAAACGAATTAAACCTGTGACCTGTTTCCTGAGTAACATTAAGAATATCTCTATAGATTGTTGCAACACCGCCGCCACGATCGATCATACGGGGCTCATGCTTATAACAGTATCCTGGTGGAGTAGACTCATTTAGACCGAAATACTCATTTGGTTTAAGCCAGGTTTCAGTAAGGCAAAGTACATCGAAGCTATTATCTGTGACCATTTCATTTACAATAACCGCCTTAGGTGTGAGCGATCTAATGTTTAGAAGACCTAGTTTTAGAAATTGTTTTTGTTCACTGATATTTAATAGATATTTAACTGATATTTAAAATAGCCTTAGAGGCAGCCATACTCCTGGTTGAATGAGCCCGGACAGCCAAAGGAGAAGGCTGACCGGCAGACTTGTAGGCAAGTGAGATGGCCTCGACCACCCACTTGCTCAACCTCTGCTTAGATGCAGGACAGCCCTTCCTAGGGGGTCCAAAACAAACGAACAGTTGTTCACATTTTCTCCACTGGGCAGCTCTGTGGACGTAAGCATCTAGAGCCCTAACTGGGAAAAGCAGATTTAGTTGCTCTTGGTCTGACATCAAAGGAGGAGGACAGAAGACTTGCAGTACAATAGGTCTAACAGTATTAGTTGGGACCTTAGGAACATAGCCCAGTCTAGGATGAAAGAAAGCTTCTACCATGCCGGGCGAGAATTCCAAGCAGGAGGGAGAGACCGATAGAGCTTGAAAATCTCCTATTCTTTTTAAAGAAGAGATAGCAAGAAGAAAGAAAGTTTTTAGAGTAATGACTTCTCAGAAACTTCTTCAATGGGCTCTAACGGTGCTAGAGAGAGACCTTCTAGAACAACCGTAAGGTCCCAGGTCGGCACCCCCGTGCGAACTGCTGGCCTCAGCCTCAAAGTGCCATGAAGGAAACTAATTATAAGTGGGTGTCTACCTAGAGACACGAGACGCGACACTCTGCTTATGCTGCGCCCTACGCGAAGAGCTCGTAGAAGGCCGGGGCTGCTGGGCGGACATGAACTTTTTAATGGAAGAAACTTTTTAAAAGCTGCTGCCTGTTTCTTTTCTTCTTGAAATTTATCAATGACAGAATTAACTGAGTCACCGAATAACCCGGCAGCGGAGAGAGGAGCATCAAAAGAAAAGCTTTTTCTTTCTCTTTCATAAACGATAAATTAAGCCATAAATGCTTCTTTTTTTTCTCTCTGCGGCCACCAAGGCTGCATGAGAGATAAATCCGCAGCCCGACGCAGTTCTCGAACTACGTCAGAACTGACCTCCTCACTCTCGCTCACATCCCTTAGCAGATCAAAATCTACATAGAATGCAAACATGACGCAGCCTGACCTGCCGCCGAATACGCTTTACCCCCCAAAGCCGAGGTATTTCTTAAAGGCTTGGAGGGTAATGCCGATGCTTTAAATGATGAAGCAGCCTCGGAAGAGAGATAGCTCGCAAGCGTCTCTACTACCCGAGGCATAGCGCCATAACCATAATATTTTGACCCCGCTATAATAGAATATGTAGATGTTAGAGGGCTAAAAATTCTATAAGAAACCGGCTTCTTCCACAATCTCGAAACCTCAGTATGGAGATCATGAAAGAACGGCAAGCACCGGCGTGGAGGTTGAACACGGGAAGGGAGAAATCTCTCATCTAATTTAGATTCAGTAACAGACTCCTGCCTAGCTGTTGGCCACTCAATGCTTAATTTTGACACAGCTCGAGTGAGAACCTCCATAAGCTCTTCGCTTTCGGGAGTGTGAGGTGACGAGTCCTCCACATCTCCTTTTTTTTTTTTTTTTGGAATACTTTATGACAACATTCAGCTCCTCAGAACTGGATAATTGAAATGATGGTGCCTCAGCCCGGGCGGAAGAAACGGCAGCGCGTACTTCCGAACCCAGATCTGAGGCACTGGATCTACCAGGTTAGGGCTGAGAAAAGGCAGAGCCCGTCTCAATCCCCGCTGAAACGCTTGCAATGCTCGCAATCAGCTCCCTTGAGAGATGACTGGGCATGCTGCACTCCGAAAAAAACAACACACAGATTATGTTTGTCCCCACCCGTAATATAACGTGGGCAGGGATGAACACACTTTCTGAACTGCTGTTCACTCGCCATGATAAATATAGTCTCTTTTATAGTTATATATATATATATATATATATATATATATATATATATATATATATATATATATATATATATATATATATGTGAAAAACTACTGCCTAGCAATTTCTAAGGGCAGACAAAAACACCTGAGACACAGACTTTTTCATACACAGAGTGCTTGCTGTAGACTCAGAAGCTGATGCGCTTGTGTTTTGGGGTGCTTATATAGTTTCCTGGTCGATGACGTCACCCGCCTATGACGTTCCGTTTCGCCATTGGACTGATTTCATACATGCTTCATGACGCACTCACGCGGGGGCGTTCCCACATCGTTTTCACGCAGCTCGAGTTCCCTTCAAGGGAACTAGGTGTGCGTCCCACCCCATGTGTCACCAGGTGGAGCAGTCAGCTGCGCATGATCGAATCAGTACTGAAAAGGTTTGAAAGAGAACCGCAATTCCAAAACAAGCTGAAAATTCCCGAGCACAGTAAGCTGACCATGAATGACGTACTTCATCTCCAAGCCCCGACTGAGGTGCTATTGCCTCTGGCGGAGCTTATACAACTGCTATGCAAAAAGAGCTCGGAAACCTTGGCATGATTCTTCCAGCTGTAATGGAAATCAAACAGATTTTGTCCAGTGTCCCTGACAACCGCTCTATCAACATTTGTGCATTTGTGGAGACACTGTCAGATAATGTCTCTACTCGTTTTAACAGATTTTGCTCTGACAAGCACCTTGTGTTGGCGGCTGTATTGGATCCATGTTTTAAAACTGAATGGATCATTAGAGATGGTAAAGTGAGCAATCAACTCGTAGAGATTCGTGAAATGTTGGTAAAAGAGGCAGAATTCAGAGGTGTGGAGACTGTGGTGGACACAGTGACTGAGGCTAGAAGCGCTCCCAAGAAGGCCTGCATTTTTGGCTCATATGAGAGCAACTCGAGTGTAGGCGACAGTGCCAGAGGTGAGATGGAGGAGTACCTGGGCTCAATGAGAAACCGCCCACATGAAGACGTCCTAGGATTTTGGAAAACCAATGCTGGATCAATACCTCGACTAGCCAGGGTCGCCCACAAAATCTTCAGCATCCCCAGTGGTTCTTCCAGTGCTGAGCACGTGTTTTCCGCCGCTAGATTACTGTCCCGGGCACACCGCATTAGCCTGAAACCTAATACTTTGTCCAAGCTAATGTTTCTAAAAGTAAATTCTAAAGTGATGTAAAGATTGAGACGTTTTTAAATAGACCGCAATTACCCGCAGTTTTGGTATTTTTAAACTTTAGAACGCGCGTTTCTTTTACTGATGCCAGTAAATCATCCAGGTGTGCTTGTTAAGTGCATTTCACCTGTCTGTGCTTTTATAAGCATGATAGTCAAGATGTGTTTTGTGAAGTTCTATATGCATTTCATCTTTTAATATGCCTGTTTTGCAACTGCAGTTATGCTCACGGAAATAAAATAACGAAAATCAAATATACCTTTTCAGTTATTGCATTTAATAGGCAAGTTTTCCAAAGGGCTAGACATGTTTTTAATTAAGTTAATTTAATGCATTTAAATGAATAAAAAGAACAGACTTTTATTCAGAATCACCCAGAAATAACTTCTATTTACAATCCTAGCTACTGCAATTTATACATTTATTCCATATATTCATTACAAAGTACAAACAGAAAGCAAGTAGCCTACAGAGACATTTTATGTCTGAGCGGGATCTGAGTGGAGCGTTCGCTTGGGACGCGAGCAACTGAGTGGAGTGCATGTGCATAGAGCGGAAATTGAGCTGAGCGTCACACCGCTCCACTTCGCTCTCATGCTCTGACTTCATGCTTCCTGCTGCTGACCAACTTTATGGAGATGCAGATTTCATTTTCCAAAAGGACTTGACACCTGCACACAGTGCAAAAGCTACCAGTACCTGGTTTAAGGACCATGGTATCCCTGTTCTTAATTGGCCAGCAAACTCGCCTGACCTTAACCCTATAGAAAATATATGGGGTATTGTGAAGAGGAAGATGCGATACGCCAGACCCAACAATGCAGAAGAGATGAAGGCCACTAAGGCCACTACCACTATAAGAGCAACCTGGGCTCTCATAACACCTGAGGCGTGCCACAGACTGATCGACTCCATCCCACGCCGCATTGCTGCAGTAATTCAGGCAAAAGGAGCCCCAACTAAGTATTGAGTGCTGTACATGCTCATACTTTTCATTGTTCATACTTTTCAGTTGGTCAACATTTCTAAAAATCCTTTTTTTAATTGGTCTTAAAGGGATAGTTCACCCGAAAATTTGAAAATTCTGTCAGTATTTACTCACCCTCATGTTGTTCCAACCCCGTAAGACCTTCGTTCATCTTCGGAACACGAATTAAGATATTTTTGATGAAATCTGAGAGCTGGATCATTCCTCCATACTAGTCCATAGGATTCTTGAGGGATTGAACTTGCCGGCCTCGAACAGTTATTAAAGACATCATTAAAATAGTCCAAGTGACTACAGTGGCTCAATCTTAAGTTTATCAAACGACGAGAACACTTTTAGTGCGCAAAAAAAAAAAAATAACAACTTTATTTCAACTATTCATTTCCTAACTATAATATCCAAATTTCACTTTTTGAATGGAATTACTGAAATAAATCAATTTTTTGATATACTAACAGAAATGGAAATAACGGCGTTATAAATAACCGAGGCCGAGGGTGTCTGAGCATTATATAGTTTGTTTATAAATAAATGACAAATTTCAGCATTAGAATAATCTCTATAGCCTTTTGGTATCATCTGCAACGTTCTCTTACGAGAGGTTATTTCGTATTGCGTAAGTATAGCTTATGCTATGGGAAAGATTCATCTTTTTGAGATATTGAAGCCAAAGATGATCCTTAATTTTTGTCTCCATTGTCAACGCAATGTGATAGTCTGTAAAGGCAAACGCAATGTGAAGGCAAACGTTCAGTGATAGGCTGCTGCAGTTCCCGCAGGGCAGCCTATGAGCACACTAGACAGCCTGCTCTAGGTCTGCTAGCTGCTGCACTGCGTTGACAATGGATACAAAAATTAAGGATCCTTTTTTGGCTTCAATATCTCGAAAAGATGAATCTTCTAGAGAGAACCGAGGTTACGTTAGGTAACCGAGTACGTTTTAATACATGGTTATACAAATAAAATAAAATAAAATAACCTGCAGGGAACGTTCTGGGAAGGTTATAAAAATAAAACCTAAAAATAACAGGGAACGTTCTGGGAACGTTCTCTTTAGGTTATAAAATAAAACCCGAAAATAACCTTCAGGGAACATTCCCAGAAAACATCTTTGTTTGACGGTTGTAAACATGTGCGGCAAACATGCCTAGAATTTGGCTTAAATAACCTATGATGATGACGTTCTCTGTAGGTTATAAAAATAAACCCCCAAAATATTATATTTTATTATTATTATAATTTTTTTTGGTAAATTGTTTAGTATTATATTGAGAGAGCACTTCTTGTTAAAAGGTTTACTTTTGTGAGGAAGAAAATACTTAGGCTACAGTATGTCTACTAGTTGTGAAGTTGTGTAACAGTTTTAGCATTTTAATATGCACTACAAAGAGTATGTATATTTTTTATTATTATTTATTCATTTTTGGTACATTTCTTAAGTTACATAATTTATTTGTAAACTTATTTGTTGGCCAGTTGTGGTCTGTGTGATATTAAGTATAAACCATCTATGTTTTATTGTTCTACTATAGTAATTATAATATTTAGAATAATATATTGAATTTAATAGGTGTCTCTCACATTGTCCCACAGCAACATTAAAATAGTGTAGATTAGTGTTCAATGTTTTATAATAATAATTTATTCTATTAAGTGTCCATTTCATTCATTTAACATATTTAATACTGGGGGCATCCAAGTTATTTGACATAGGCCTATTTGAACTTTTTTTTTTTTTAAAGTAACACAATAGTTACTTTCTCTGGTAATTAGTTACTTTTATAAGGATGTAACTCAGTTACTAACTCAGTTACTATTTGTGAGAAGTAACTAGTAACTATAACTAATTACTTTTTTTAAGTAACATGCCCAACACTGTATTCTAATTATATGAACAGCACCTGTACAGTATATACCAGCCTATCCAGGTTTACTAGATGTATACAGCAGGAAAATGCTCTTAGAAGTTATCCAGTAGTTAGTGAATGTCTAAGAGATTTTGCTTGACAAATGTAAAGCTTTCAGCTGAAAAAAAGTGTTCATTTGTCACAGCTGGGCTAGCAGTCATTAAGTCAATTGAATTGTACAGATGTCTTCAACTAAATCAATGACAGAACCCTCCCTAATACTTACCAATAACTGAAAACCTTAGCAAAACCAAAATAATAGCATTCTTAGGCAGCTGTCCTTTATTTCACTATCTCTGTCCTCTGCCAGTCCTTTCTGTTCATGTAATCTAATGGAGTGGGGTTTGAACTGTATTGATTTTAAAAGTGAAATGTTGGGATGAAGTGGGACTTGGGGGTTTGGAGCACAGTGAGAAACAGAGACAGGCAGGGAAAGTCAATGGGATAAATCGTATCTATTATGAGTCTCAGTGGTGTCTTAAATGGTGGCAATTATATAGAAACACTTGTATGGCCGATTCAGTCAGCATGTCTCCCGCGCTGTAGGCCAGGAGAGGGCCTGACCTGGAATAACATGCATGTACACACTTACATAATAAGCTAGCATTGAAGAATAAGTGTGCATGAATATGCTTACAAATAATCTCTGTTAATCCTTAGACCTATTTGTGTTTTTACAGGCACAGGCTTTGTATGTGCATGAACACAGGGGCAGCTGGAGGTGACCAGTAGGGGCCGCTCATCACTAGTGGAGGCATGGCAGAGCAACACAATCTTTCATTTGCAAACAAAATCCTCATAAATGCGTTGTACTGTATACTATCGGTTTTTCTTTAATAAAAACAAATATCTTTTTATTTTGTTTTTAATAATGTGATAATGTGAGAAAATAAGCTCTAATCCTACAAATCAAGTAATTTCGTCCTGTGTGTGATTAAGCATACATTTATTTGAAATGAACGTGAAATACATACATCATTATATCTCAAAGGGATCCCACCCTGCTTCCATAACAAGTGTGCATAATTTGTAAGGGTAATTTATGTTAATGTTGGGGAGAGTATGATAGAGGAGAGATTAAACTAATTAGACTTGCATGCTTTGGGAAAATACATTTCACCCACGTTAACAGTGCACTCTGGGAAGAGGAGAGTTATTTTTTTTTTCCATGAGTGTCTCTATAGGTAATGCTGCAGTACAGGTTTATGTTATTAAAATCATTCAAGCTTGCTCTGGGGAATTTGTTTTTTCCTGTACCTGATAATACTGACACTCAAATGATTTAATCTTGTTTCAATGAAGTATGCATTTTGAACATTTGAACTGGAAAATAATTTGGTTGAATGTATGACTAGTAAAGGAGCATTAGTTTTACCAATGAAAGAATGGAAAAATGTCTGCTCCACCCTTTCAATCATGTTCAGTGTAACTCTGAGTTCAGGTCACTTCAATTCATGAAGATTTAATTTGCTTAACAAATGTAATTGTGTTGCCAAAGCATTTATAGATGACATCTAAACTATTACACCCAGCTAAAAGCTTGCTTGAACACCCAGCTATTCATGTTATTTTTTTCATATCGGCCTAACATTATAAGAAAAAAAATGTTTTTTTTTGTTTGTTTTTGTTTTAGCTCTACCAACCCCTAATTGATCTCATGGTGATTTATCATTGATAAAAAAATAATAATAATGCAAGCATTAACACAAGGGAACTTAAAATAAAACACCACGTTCCCCCTAAGCTGCATTCCGAGTTTTAATAGTCCTTTATTACTTTTAATCTTAATGTAGCACTATGGGCCGTGTGATACACAATTTTTGAAAATTGAATATCAATTCCCAAGTAATTATGCTTAAAGGAGAGAGAGAGAGAGAGAGAGAGAGAGAGAGAGAGAGAGAGAGAGAGAGAGAGAGAGAGAGAGAGAGAGAGTTGGACCAAGAGTGAAAGTGTTTGTGGCGAACAGGACGGCCGAGGGACGTGAGAGAACGGCGCGAGGCCGGTGGTGCGATTGCTAATGAGCAACACCTGTGAAGCACACCGGTCTCGCATCTCTCACGGAGGAGCGGAAGCATAAAGGAGGAGCGACGACGTTGATGATCGAGAGAGGAACAGGCCTGTATTTTAGTTGAGTTTTGTTTTTTGTATTTGTGTTTTATTTTAGCCAGCAGTCGTCCGCGAGGGGCTGCTGGCCGTTATGTTTATTTTGGGTAAGCCAGCAGTCGTCCGCGAGGGGCTGGTGGCGGTATTTTAGTTTGTTTGGTTTTATTTTAATAAAGTATGTTTAAATGTTCGCCGGTTCCCGCCTCCTTCTTCCCTGAACATTGCTACAGTGTTAAAAGGTCCCTCTTCCTTCTCTTTCTAATAGTAAAGTTTCAAAAATAACACAAAAACACAAATGGAACTGTGAGAATTGTGTATTGACCAAATATGTTAATAGGCTACAATTAATTGAACTTCTTCAAAGTCTAGATTACATCTCTACACTCTCGATTTACACTCTCTCAACCTCTCTTGATAAGGTGCAGCGTGGGAGTTTCTGCTTTTGCTGACTTTCTGTCATTCACTCTCTGGTCCATATTTTCCATTATGAAGTAATTAAATGAATTCAAAAATTACATTACTTTACACTGTAATTAAGTAAACTGTGCACAATCAAAACTGTGTTGCTAGTGGTGCAGAAATGACACTTCAGCTTTTAAACTATGTTCAAGGTAGTTAGACACATTTTTTTTAGGATAATGAATCTTGACGATTGATGCTTGGTATCGTTTTTGTTCGCATGAGAGGATAGAGTGAAGAGAAGTACACCTGACATTGACAAATTCTGCTTTCTGACATGACAATGCCAACGATTACCGGTAAACAAAACCAACTATTCAGCAATGTAGCTGATCTGAATAAAGCTCCAGTCCTTGAAACCTGAATCCCTGTTGCTTTTGCCAAACATATTATTAGACCAGTGGAGCAAAACATCCATTAATGTAGAGTTATTTTTCATCTGAGAATCTAAAAATGAGCCTGTTACCATTATACTTGTTCCACCAGAACCTGACTCTCCTTTCTGTTGCTTGGTTCTACAAATGTATCTCTTTATTTTAATACAAGGTCCACCTGCAATCAGTGTTTCTCTAATGAAAACGTATTTGTTTATCATTTGCTGAAAGGCAGCCAACATTAGTACTGCCTGTCTCATTGATTGAAATGCTTTGAACTTGCATATCCAGTAATGAAAATGGAAAAGGGTGGTTCATGTTTACCTCTTCAAGGTCAAATACATGACATCCAATCTTTGTAAATGTGGGGATTTGGCACTTACTAGCATGAAGAATAAATATAGACACAGACGGTGCATATTAGAGATCAATTAAGACTCAAACTCTGTTTAGTCCTAAAACATACCCGTGTGAGTTCTTGTTCCCTTTCGAGGGAACTCGAACTGCGTCGATACGACACATTGGGGAACGCCTCCCATGCTCTCTGAAGCATGAATGAAACTAGGCCAATAGTGATTGGTGTTGCGTCATGACGTAACGTGTGACGGCATACACGGAAGCTTACAAAGGGACGCCGGCACACACAAGTGTCAGCTTTCTTTTCTACAGCAAGCGCTCTCTGTTGACGTGTCTGTCTTATTTGGTGTTGTCTGTCTCAGTATTCACAAAAGCACTATACAGTATATATATATATATATATATATAATGTACATTGTTTGGGAGCGCAGCACACGCGGGCAGCTCTCGAGGGGGCTGCTTGTCCGGATTGCGAAACTTTAACAAACCGGGTGCACTCTTGTCTGGCTATTTTTAATGAGGATGGCCAGGCTCGCGAACCTCGTGGTGCAGGTCCCACGTCCGTTGAGGCGGCGTGGCGGCGTTCATCATGGGGCCCTCTCAGGATTCCTCTGCCAATTTCGATGTTTTCCCGCCTCGCTTGGAAGCCTTCCCCGCGAGCAGAGAACCCGATGCTCGAGCTGTCTGCTTCCGAGGAAGTGGACGTGCTCAGCATCGAGGGCGGGGATTAAGGAGAAGACTGACCACTCCAATGTCCCCGCCTATGAGGAGCTGGTGGAGGTTGTATCTCTCGTTATGGAGACCAGTTAAACATCAGCTGGCCACGTGAAAGGCAAGATGACAAAAAGTAAATTAGATGAGCACTTCCTGCAATGTAGAGAACAAACTCATCGCATGCGCGCTCTTGCTCGCTCACTCTAGATTCCAGGAGATTTTAACTAATTTGCGGGCATCAGGGAGCCGCTATCAATATGCAGGAGACTCTCGGAACTTCCGGGAGACTTGGGATGTCTGCTGATAGCGAGGGGATTAATGAAGATGGCGAAGACAAAACGCTCCAAGGTTTGGCTGCATTTCACGTGTAAAATTATGCGTCAGAACGCCCTCTGGGTGTGCCAATTGTCTGATGCCCATATAGAATCACGCCAATTAATTGGCTGATGGCGCGGGCACTGCCTCGACGCTCTTATGTCGTCATATTATATTGGCACGCACGCCATCTGCTCCTCAGTTCACTTTCAAAAGGGAACTCCCACTGCGTCAAACGACGCTAGGGAAACGCCTCAGGCATGACAGGTGTCTGAAATCACTATCAAATCACGGCAATCACATTGCCTGGCGACAGCCCGTGAATGTGAATTAATTAATGTCAATGATTAACATGCGACCTGGAAGTATATAAAGGGCGCCTTGCAAACATGACAATCATCCCTTTACGTCTTCAGGGACTGTTCTGTCTGTAACGCTGAAGGATTACGGTAAGAAAAAATAAATAATAATGAAATTTATGGCGAATTCTGACTGCTTTCTAAAGTGTTCCGACCCGTGCCCAAGGTTTTAGCCGCCTGTGCAAATTGTTAGCGTTTTTCTCTTAAGACGCTCCGCTCATGTCTGGCCCTATTCTCGAGTGAAGAGGACTCAGCATCTGGACCTAGTGGTTCAGGGCCGCTCGTGCTGAGACAGAGTGGCGACTTGCATCATGGGGTTCCCAGATGGAGCTTGTCGATCGTCTTGAGAGGGGTGTAAACCTCTCAGACGATTCGACGGCGGACGAGGGTGAGCTGCAGGTGGCTGACGAAGATCTTTCTCCAACTGTTTCTGCAGTTAGGGCTCTTCAAGACGAGCAGGAGATGGTTGATGAGGGTGATAATCAAGTAGATATTGAGCCCTCTAAACCATCCTGCCCCGTGTATGCGGAGCTGGTGGATGTCATGGAGCGCGGGTTGCACCTGCCTTGCTAGGGGAGAAACCACTCGCGGCCGGCTTGAAGATCGGTTTCTCCCCGGCCATAGACTACCAGCTCAGGTGAGCCTTCCATTCCTTCCTGATATTGACACGGAGATCGAGAGGGCATGGAAGAGTCCATACTCTGCCAGTATTCACCGACATCAGCGGGATAGTTTCACTGATGTTCAGGGGATTGCAGAGCATGGGTATGTGTCGATGCTGCCCATTGACGAGACGTTTGCAAACTATCTCGTGTCTGGGCAGACGTCGACACTGAGAGCTCCAACCCTGCCATCCAAACCGCTAAAGACAACAGCAAGTTTGAATGGCAGAGCATACACGGCAGCGGGTCAGGCCGGTGCTGCTCTGCACACCATAGTGGTACTACAGGCGTCACTGAGCTGCGCCAAACCATGGATATTGCTCTCCTGGCCACCAAACAAACTGCTGCCGCGATCGGTCGGTCGATGGCGGCGATGGTGGCCACGGAGAGACATCTGTGGTTAAACCTGCCTGACATCGGGGAGAAAGAGAAGGCTTTTCTCCTCGATTCGCAGGTTTCGCCCTCTGAACTCTTTGGCACCTCCGTGGAGGCGGAGGTTGGGAAGTTCAGGGAGGGGAAGGCACGCTCAGCTGCTTTTAGGACTTGTATACCGCTGAGATCCGGGTCCACGCCCAGGCAGGTGGGAGGGCCTGGCCCTTCATGGTCCGAGGACCGTAGACAGGACCATGGAGGAGCAGGGTGCAGAAGAGGCGTGACTCACGCAAAAAGAGGGATCTGAGGGAGATTATCCAGCACAAGCGCACACAGCGGCGCTGATGGATAATCTCCCCGGAGGGCTTCATTACATCACAACCCTTTCCTCTCTTCCTGACTCCCCAGGTGTTCTTTACATCAGGCCTAGGGCTGGGCCCATGATGAGAACCATGTTCTGATGGCCCACCTCAGCTTAGTTAGTAAGAGCGCCTCTTTCAGGAATGTAAAGTGGTGGACCCCAGGTTCATAAAAGCGATCTGGCGAGTCTCACTACGCACGCCGCACGTGAGCTGACTGGTCTTCTTAAGAGTAATTTGTGCAACTAACCCTAAAAAGTATCTCTTTACAGACCTCGTTTCCTGTATAGAGTTGGGGGGTCATGTAAATGTCATAAGGTAAGAAGAAATTTCTTAGATTATTAGGGCCCTGCAGTTCTCCTGTTAGGTGGCTAGAACGATAGAGAAGCACCAGTGGGCTTCTTTTGTGAGTATGTGATGGCTTCCCTTGTCGTTTTATGTGGGGCGTTCCACTGCTCTTACTAGCTGTAAACTGTGTTTTTGCTTTATTAGCCACCTCAGGGTAGAGTTGTTGGTCTCTCTCAAAAGGTTTTGTTTTGGAGTATAGACTGACGCTGGTGCTTCAGATAGATCTTATGTCCGGCCCACGGGACCGTCTGACATTTTTTATCCTGAATACATCGCCTCCCTGAGCTCTGTTTGGGTTTTTTAGTAGGCTGAGCGGTTCTGCAGCCCCTCGAAAAAAAATAAAATAAAATAATGATATTTTTTTGTAAGGCTGTGGCTCCTCTGAGCCCTCAGGTAGATCTGTGCTTTTAGGCTGGCCCTCACCAGGGCAGCCTCTGTAGCTGGCCTAGGCTACGCTAGGGATAGTTGAGGCGTTCTGCTGAAGCATGTCTGCCTCTGGCCATTCACTATGTGAGTTGGTTTCCTTCCTCTCTAGATTACAGCCTCCTCCCATATTAGGGAGTCGTTCGGCCAAGGCCCGCCCCTTTCTCTGCATTCAGGGTTGCTAAGAGTAATGCAGGCTGGTAGTTGAGACATCATTGTTAAAGATCTAGAGTTAGGCCTCCAGTTAGGCCTCCCCATTACTAAAAGTTGGGTCTTTCGGGCAGGGCTAGGGCATCTTTTGCTCTGCGAAGAGATCAATTGTTGCCGGACCCCACCGTACAGAGCTATCATATGGATTCGGGCCTCCAGAGTTGGCTCCGCTCTGCTTGCTGAGCTACTGCTCAAGCGATGGGGTGAAGGTGGTTGGCTTGCAAGCGAGCCCAACTCACCTAGGATGGGCACAGGAGAATCCCTGTCATCCATAAAGCCGCTGGCAGGCCCGCACCCTGTTAAAATGATCAGGGGCAGATGGTTGTTACTCCTCCGTTGACTCAGGGTAGTTCTGAGTACTCCATTTTCAGCTCTGTATCAATCTACCTCACACCACGATGGCTCGGGATGAGCGGAGAGTCTAAACCTAATTGTATTCTAGGTTTTTGAATTACGCTCCCTTGTAGCCAGAGCATTGCCATGAGCTGATGCCCATGCGTATAGATGTTAGGCCCCCGAATCTGGGCCCTCCACTATGCAGAGTGGTGTATGTTGTACTCCCCAGCTTTAAGGGTTTTTGCTTTATTGCTGAGTACACTGCCTTTAACAATGTGAGTAGGTACCAGGATGCTGTAGGCGCTGTTAAAACAGCTTTAATCTGCCAATGAAGGCTGCATGGTTAGGTAGTAGGCCTCAGCAGGCCTCCTCGACGGGCAGCCCCCAAGAGGGCTCTTTAGGCCAGCTTACCTCAGGTGGTTGGCCTTAGTAGTTCAGGCAGTAGACTCACTGATGGGTAGTAGGCCTTGAAAGGCCTCCTCGGAGGTGGGTCCCAACATTGTGGGACATACATTATGGCCGCGATCAGGTAGCTAGCCTTATTAGACCTCCTGTGGGCGGGCCCAATAGTTATATTGGTGTAGTATGGTTCCCAACAGTGTATGTTGTAGCAGAATAGACTTGCTATCAGCTAGTGGGTTCGACCAGGCCTCCCTGATAGGCAAGTCCCCAGCAGTGGTTGGCCTTACCAGGCCACCATGTAGCTCAGTCCCCGACCTCTCTGGTTGGTGGTAGTTAGTCTCCTTTATAAGAAGACTTTCAGGAGGCTGGCTTAAACAGGCCGCTCCGATACTGGGCCCAAGGACTAGCTGGCCTTAGCAGGCCTCCCTGCGACTGTCACACAGATTCAGGGCTCATAGCATCCAGTTGTTTAGATTGCTATCAGGTAGTAGGCCTCTTCAGGCCTCCCTGAAGGTGGGGTCCCACATATTTTGGTTGTCAGGTAGTAGGCCTCATCAGGCCTCCCTGAACTTGAGTTCCCACATACAGTGGTTATCAGGTGGTAGGCCCCACCAGGCCTCCCTGAAGTTGAATTCCCACATATGGTGGCTATCAGGTAGTAGGCCTCACCAGGCCTCCCTGAAGGCAAAGCCCCAAGGACAGACAACTGGACAGCCAGCCTCGCTTGCTACCGGGTAGTAGGCCTCACCAGGCCTCCCTGAAGGCAGAGTCCCAAGGACAGGCAACTGGAGAGCTAGCCTGACTTGCTATCGGGTTGCAGGCCTCACCAGGCCTCCCTATAGGCTAGTTTCCACATATGGTGGTTATCAGGTAGTAGGCCTCTCCAGGCCTCCCTGAAGGTGAACTCCCACATGTTGTGGTTGTCAGGTAGTAGGTCTCACCAGGCCTCTCTGAAAGGGAGTTCCCACATACTGTGGTTTTCAGGTAGTAGGCCTCACCAGGCCTCCCTGTGAGTTGTTTCCCAGCAGTGTTGGGTTCAGGAAGCTAGTGGCTGCTTGCTATCAGTTCAGCTGGCCTTAGCAGGCAGCTGATGAATGTGAGCCTACGCCCTGGTTCGACTAAAGTGTTATTCTCTACTAATGGTTCCCTCCCGGAACCTCTTTTTCCTGCCTACAACCTGGTTTATCTACCAGGCGAACCATGTGCTCCCCTCATTGAGGGTCACTATGAGCATGCGGTCTCCTAAGTCTGGTCAGACGGTTGTAGGCCTCTCGTGAGGCCTCCCAGTTACATCAGTTCCTAGGGACTACTCAGGCCTCCTTAGTGCTTTGAAACATAAGCACTAGGTAGATCCATGGATCGAGCAGAGTAAACTCCCCTCGCTAGCAAGGGTTTAGCACTATGCTGAGTCATGCTCTCCGGGATACCCCGTCTCTGAGATCCGGGCCGAGTGGTTCACTGCCAGCTTTGCAGTCCCTCGGGTTGGATGCCTTACCTAAGGGCAAGTATCCAGAGGTTCTGTCTTCGGACAGACAGGAAGTGGCCAGACTGAAGTGTCTATGTAAGTGACACCAGGTCAGGCCGTCCTGGAGGCAGTTTGGGTGGTTCATCCCGGAATAGTGACTGGCTGGGGTTCCTTTGGGTTCCCTAGCCACATTCCCTAGAAGGGACCCCTTCTAATTTGAAGTCGTGGTCCTAGGCCCTTGAGCAGGCCCAGTTAGGCCTTTTATTAAACTATGTTTATGGGGGTTTTCCTGTGTAACATATAGCTTGGGCTATGACCGTAGGGAATGCTGTCACTTGACAGCCCAGTGTGACCTGAGGGTGAGTAGTTCTAGCGTTTCATTTAACTGCATGATTTGAAGTGGTGATGTCAGACACCTGTCACGCCTGAGGCGTTCCGCTAGCGTCGTTCGATGCAGCGTCTCTTTCCCTCTTCTCAGGGAACATAGGTTACAGTCGTAACCTGAGACGATCTCTCTGCCGAAAAAGGAAGCTTGTCGGCAGCGCGAGGAGCTTGGCAGCGAATGCAGCATCTCGTTCCCTATTCAGAGAACATAGGTTAGTTACACCAGTAACCAGAGACGTTCTATTTCATAGGTTCACTCAACACTGCGTAGTTAAGACGCAGTGGGAAAGAAATACCAAACTCGCCAAGCTAAGCGCTGCCGTAACTAGTACAACGACCAGATAACGTACATGACTGGTTCAAGGAGACAAAACATGGGAACCTGGAGCCATGTTGAGATTAGATTACCCTGGTAGTAATCTCTATTGATCTCCAGTATTATTACATTGTTTGATACCATATTGTTTTATTTGATTTTATGTAAATGTGAATATTTTTTTTATATTGGTTTATTTATTATTACCGTATGTTACTTGTATTTATATTGTTTAAAGATTTAAGTTAATATTGTGTCCAGTTTGGCCCTGTTAATAAAAGGGTATTATTTTTTGACAAAGTGTGTGCGGTTTCGTTTTCTTAAGTACCGGTTCAAGAACCGTTTAAGCACCGGATCCGTTTAAAAAATACAGAGTAGGTACTGGTATCGGATAAAACCCAACTGTGGCGAGGGGGGCGTGGTTAAGTGAAGTCTGTAGTGCGAGAGCAACGACGGAGCCGAGCGGTTAGTAAGTAGGTCAAGTGCAAAATGTCGAACACATGTCTCTGATTGCAGGAATTGGCGTGGGGAGACCGCATAAAAGCCGGCTGCTGCAAGAGAGCGGAGAGGGAAGGACTGGGTACTCGTGCACGACACGCGAGCTGAGCGCTGTGGACGAAAAGTGGAAAGAGTGTAGCCTAATATAGTGGAAAGACTGTTATTTTAAATAGTGGAAAGAGTGATATTTTGATATAGTGGAAAGAGTGTTCTCTGAACGTGAACGAGGTTTATATTAAAGCGCGCACAGCGCATTTTTTTCTGTTTTGGACCAAATAAAAGTGTACGAGTCCCAGCCATGCCGACCCCTGTCTTCTTCCATCACACCAACACTGGACCTTTACTACACCAACCGATACCCAATCCTAGTAATAACAGTAAATTATGCATAATTACATGCAACTAACCCACAACCAAAACCTTACCCTACCCTAATCATATAGTAGGTACATGTTGTTAATATTACTCCGCATTTTGATATATAATTACACTGCAACAATGACACCTTAAAATAAAGTGTGACCTTTAAAAGTGTAAACACATGTATTGCAAGGGTGGGATATAGGTAAGGATAGGTAATGCTTTTTTGGTATGGGTAGGTATAAGGGTGGGTTTAGGTATAAGGGAAGGATAAACATTATACTTATAGATGTAATGAAATAAATTAATTACAGCTTTAAATTTCAGCTATATTTACAATACATTTGTAAGACATGTATACACACAATAAGTGCATTGTATTAAATTAATCATTTAAATGTTATCCATTTAAATGTTAAATGCATTAAATACACTTAAAATAAAGTGTGACTATTGGCATATCATGTTATTAATAACATTAACATTTTTACAACTATAAATACACAATATATTAATGAGCAATGTGATTAAAAATAATTACACAATACATAAATAGTTAATAGACTCAAATCTGTGTTGAGTGTTGAGGTTTAACTTTACATATTTTTACCAGACATAGGGTGCGGTTTACACTAGCGCTGTTAATCCATTGAATTTCAACACCAGAACTTTAAAGTTCTCTTGTAGTCAAAAAGTTCATCCCTTAAAACTCATCTTTGATCACCAAAATTACATATTGCAAATACATATGACATGACAAACGTTTTTTCCATGAAAAATAAAATAAAAAAAATAAAAAATCATGCTTCTTCATGTATAGCTTGAATGTAAGTCTACACCCTTGCCTCATTTAGTAAGCAGATCAATGAATATGCAAATTACCCCTACCTCCACTCACTCACACCAGCTCAGAGATCCACTCGTTGACGATCACACGTTGACGTGATTTGTTACAAGGTAGTTTGTGACTTCAGAAACACCAGCGATTTCAAACTGCGTTTTTGAGAATGTCTTTGACTCACTACAGTTTTGAGGAGAAAATACTCAATGGTGTTGACTTATGAATTTGCACATAAAACATGTTAAAAACCCCACATAGACATATAAACAACATTAAAACTTGATTTTCACCACAGGGGGACGTTCACACCGCAAGTCTTAATGCTCAATTCAGATTTTTTGCTCAGATTTGATTTTTTGTTTAGCTGTTCACATTATATTTTATAATGTGGCCAATATCAGATTCCAGTGTCAACTGTATGAGGTTTCGAACAGACCCGCATGCGCAAATGAACAATAACAATGAAATCAGATGCAGCACGCTGTTGCATGGAGGAAGTAAGCATTTTCGCTTTTATTTCAAAATGTTTGTGTAATGGCAGCCGTAACATTAGAAGAATGAAGAGAAAGAGAGCAAAATTGGCTATTTTGGCCTTTTGTGGGGTTATGGCTGCAGATTCACTACAGAGGTCTGTGTGGATGCGGAGACGAAGCCAGGAGTGGTGGGAATCTGATGTGAATAGGTTCACAGAGACGCTGTTTTGAGACGCATAATTTGTGACAAATGTCGATGTAGATTGACGCAAAAGTCGCATCAAATCCGCCTTGGTTGTTCACACTGCGGCCGCATTGAAAAAAATCTGACTTGGGTCTGATTCAGGACCACATATGGAAGTGGTCTGAATCTGATTTGAAAAAATCTGATCTGGTCAAGATTTGAGTGTTTACACTCCTTCCGAAGAAGTCTGACCTGGTCATTTGACCCAGAAAAAACGGATTTGGGCCACTTTTGTCTGCAGTCTGAACGGGGTCTAACAACATCAGGATTTTAACTACGATTTTCCTGTGCATTATGAATTGTTGAGCACCAATAATAATTGATAATAATTAAGCAGCAGTAGTGTATATATTAATATTAGTAATACTAGTCAAGTATTACTAGTCAAGTAGTACTGTGAAAGGTATTTTGAAGTTGCATACAGCAGTGAACATGTAGTAACTGTAATTTGTCATGAATGCATTTGGATTTCTGAAAGCCTGCTAAGTGTGCTATGCTTAGATACATTCTGTATATGCCTGCTATCAGCAGTGACTATATTTTAAGCCAAATTATTTCATATATTAGAAAAAAAAATCCCCCAAGGGCCTGCTTTCATGAGACTTCAGGGTTATGACCGTAATACGAAGGGTTCATGAACTGTAACAAATTTTTTCCGAGTTTTTAGGCTTGGACTCCGATGTAAGGAAGAGGTTAAATGTTATTTTGCATTTGGGCTTATACATGCCCCCCAAAAATGCTAATCCTCATGTTCCTCCCCCGTGTGCATGACCTGTTTTAATCAACTACCTCAGGGCTGCTGGGAAAGCTGAGGTTAGCTTGAGAGGGCAGATATCACTGCAGGTACAAATAATCCTGCATATAAAGACTACACATGCTCGCTTGAATGTGTATGGCATCAAGATCTGATAAGACAATATCCATTTGAACCCTGAACTAAAATAAGAAATAACTCTGCTGTCAGTCTAAAATCCAAAGAGTCTTTTCCTCCCGTCCACTTAGCAGAAACTCCTTTCCATCGATTTGTTTTTCCAAACGGTGGATCCATGTCCGTTTTGCTGCATGTCCTTTTGCTGCATTAATATTAAAGTGTTCTTATTTATTAATGTCATGTTATCTAGATGCTTCCATCTCTGCTTGTAGAGCAATTTAACTAATGGGGACTGCTGACTGTCTCTCTCACACAAACATAGACTCTGTGTGTGCGTGTGTACCAGAGATCACGTTGGAAGGGATTGATAGATCTTATGAGTGTGCTTTACTGAGCAAGCACTTGTCAGGGAATTAGACAGTACTGGTAATTGTGATGATTTGCAACACAGTTTTTCTTACATAATTGCATATATAACAATCAACCACTCCTGTGGTCCAGATTCTTGTACATGGCAAGAGATTTCTAATAATGGCTCTCCACAGCTGGAAAAAGCATTGTTAAAATTCATTATCATTAAATAAATGATGTTGATTGTTAATATTATAAGCATTTCGTAGTATTGCAAATTTGATAATGGTGATCAAATGATATAACCTACTACTGGTCAAAAGTTGTGAATAATTAAGATATCTAATGTTTGTGAAAAAGTATCTTATGCTCACCAAGGCCACACTATTTTGATAAAAAATAACAAAACATTAATTTTCAGTCTGTAATAATTCCAGCCTTCTGAGTCACATGATCTTTCAGAAATCATTCAAATATGCTAATTTGCAAGAAACATTTATTCTTATTCAAATAGAAAACAGTTAATTTAAACTGTATTAATATTTAATAATATTATTGTTTCACTGTATTTATCAAATAATACAAAAGAAAATGCTTTTATTCATTTCCATATTGCATATTTTTCATATTTTAATTTAAAAAATGTATATTGAAAGTATGTAAAATACTGTTTTTATATGCAGTGACATATGTTGTCACATCAAAAAAAAAACACAGATGTTTGATCTGCATTACATATCTGATCCAGGGGACACAAATCTTTTTTCCTTGGACCGATCACATAGCGCTGAAAAGACAAGATCGTCCTCACTGCAGAACACGAAATCCAGGGGGAGGAGTTGGATCTGGATCCAACCTTGCATCCTCCCACCTTACATATACCTAAACCTACCCATCTCCGTCCCCTGATCCCTAAACCCACCCCTAATCCTACCCATCTCCACCCCTTAGATCTGGATCCAACTCCGCCCCCTGGATCTTGTGTACTGCAATGAGGTGCTTCTGGAAAAGACTGCTGTTTCTCCCTGTAGTCGGAGGGCAAGCGCTGGGCAAGACTTGTTCTGTGGCGTAATGCTAATCCATTACGCTGCATCATTCTTGCAATCAAAGCGGCCGCTTCTGAGAAATTGATAGGGAAGTGTGTCAGTATGTAGCCAAAATAAGAAATAAGGGACATCGCTGGTGGGTATGTTCAGCTCTTTGGCGATTTCCAGTGCCTACAGCTGGATGACGGCTCTGGTTATGGACAGCCCCTCATTTATTTTATCGGCTACGTACTGACACACTTGCCTATCAATTTCTCAGAGGCGGGCACTTTTAGGACCACAGTACACTTTTATTTGACTATTAGCATGTTTAAGACTGTCTTTTTGGGCTCACCATCTTCTATCATTGCACTCTGACACACCATATTTCTTGGCTACTAATAAGATTTGTTTGATGACTCCCCTGTATTTATCACCATGAGCTTAAAATTTCAGTTGCTGGTTCACTACCCCAACTTTTGAACCGCTCTGTTCTTGATGGTTATCTGCCATCATGAGGTCCCCTCCCCTGGCACGATAACTACCAGTAGTTTACAGGGGCAGGTCGCTTCAGTCCTAGGAGGCGAACTCATTTTGCACGTATTTGGCGCTCCCTATTGTTGCTGGTGTATTTTTGACATGTAAAAGTCTAGACCCTGAATATAAGATGACCCCATTTTCTCCAGATTTATTTCCAAGAAAAAAAAAAAAACAGTCTTATTTTAGAAACAATATGGTATTTTAAACTTTTGACTGTGGTGCGAATAGATTGTATAGACGGGAAATCCAAAGTCTCTTTAACACTTTTGTACGTACGATCACACCGGTGTGATCAGTCTTGGCTGGTCCCTGGAGCGTACGATCACACCGGTGTGATTAGAACGGTCAGTGCATCACGTGATCAACTGTTAAATTCAAACGTGCTTTCGTGCGTTTGCTGGCGCTGAGCCAGAGTCGGATGCTCTCAGTGCTGTCATATATCACAACTTTTGAGTGTTTTCAACCACATAATGTTTATTTTAGGATTCAGACACTTAAATACACATAAGTACTAGCAAAACAATAATTTTGAGTTTGTAAAATACACACTGACGTCTATGGAAGCGGCAATAATAATCCTTTCCGTTATAATAAGACGACACTTTCATTCATATCAGATACACATTGTGTAAGTAGCTTTACATTTTACCCTATTCTTCACCCAGTTCACCGGCCACTTACTTTCATGTATTTCGTGAGAAGTTGAGGAATTGACGTGTTGTAAATCCAACAGATCCGATTCTCTGAACTGTGAAACAAACTAACATGGCGCCGCCCATTTCGCATACAGCTCAAATAACGCTATCGTTATAACGGTGTTTAAACAACAAAACACATCCACTTGCACATATTTGACAATCGGAATATCAGTGTTTCATGCTATATCTAATACATTTGTGTATATTTTTAATAAAAAAGGAAAAAAATACATAAAAGCAGATCATCATTTATTCAGCGCTGTGTTGTGGTTGTGCTGTGTCACGTGACAAGCAATGGCGCGTCACCATGGAAACAAGTTCTAAATAACGGTCGCCTTGAAAAACTCATGCTGGGGGGTCAGTTAGAAGATTTTAAACTTACGTGTGAAAGGGTTAAGACAAGTCATTTCACTCGGCGGCCATCTTTGAAGCGCCTCTCAGGCATACAAGTGCAGCTGCTATCTCTCTGAATGTGGAAACATCAAATTCTCCAAAACTGTTAGCCAAGCTTACAATTAAATTTCATATTTGAAATCACCAATGCAATCTGACAACAATTGTCTCATAAATGTTGTTTCTAAACGCTTGAATCATGACAGAAAATGACATTTTTCAGGCTGGATCAACCTAATTCGCATGTGCAATGGAAGCGCCTGTCTGACTGTTTCTATAGGAACCTGAGCTTCTAACGGCAGCTTTAATGATGTGATGACTTTGATGTGATGAGCAACTGGCTCTTATTTAGAAGGCGGTATTTATTCAGCCATATTGAGCGTTGCACTTTTCCCCCTTCAAAATAATACGAGAGACGCGTCTTGTGTTATTCTATAGTCTTTGTGAACGCTCTCATGACTTCAAATGGGCTCTTGTTTACAGTCGCCTGGTCTTAGCCTAAAATGTTTTGATTGAAAATCCAAATCCGGATGCTGACCCCTAATGGCTTAAATGTGTGCATATGTTTCAGTAGGGCATTCCTTGCAATTTATGGGCTCTGCAGCTGGCATGTTGGAATATTCAGATTTGCTATCCGTATTCCAAAATCAGGGTCTCAACGGCAAACTGTGTGAGTCAAAGAGGAAAATCTCTCATCAGTGGGGATTAAGGCAGAGGAGTTTAGACAGTTTCCATAAGGTAGCATTATAATCGGACTCAGGGCCTCATAATACCCCAGATCTGAGTGGATTTGCGGGGAGGAAATGTTATTAAACTCGCCACATGAGAAAAACAAATTAGAGCCAGTGGTGTGTTCTCCAGAGCGGACATAGCGAGAGGAAAAGGAGTAGTGCTTAATTATGATGCACTTCTGTTGTTTGTTACAGTTTGCCAACAATGATTTTCTGCCTTCACTCTGTAGGGGGGGTTAGCAGGGGGCCAATATGCACTTCTAAACTTTCTGAAAGGGGGAAAATGTGATAAGCAGCTCTTATTGCAAAGCAGTTTTGAATGGAACACTTTTAAATGCTGACTATGATATCAGAGAGCTTAATGTGCTCTGTGGGCAGAACCTCTGGCTCGCAGGAAACATCTGTTTGACCTACAAACTTTCATGCACACAGTTTTTCATTGTCCATCCATCTCATGCAGTGTTTGTTCACATCCATCCATCTCATGCAGTGTTTGTTCACATCTATCCATCCTATTCTTGTTCACATATTTCACTTCGGTTTAATTTCTCCCAAATTCAAATTAATTTATGCATTATGTTTGTTACTGTCCCTTGGTGGGGAGCAGAGTCCAATGTACTGAAGCTTCTTCCTCGCTCCCCCTGCCTGACGTTTGGCATTTACATCGCTTGAGAGAAAGAGAGAGGTTAATTACACTCAACCCTGCAATGTCATTAATTATAGAGCAAACAGTAAATAAGCTGATGATATTTTTCACAGTGATAGGAGAGGTAGCAGAGGGATAAAAATGGCATTCACATACAATACAGAAGGGGGAAAATGTACATGTTCAGAGAAAAAAAATAATGTACGCATTCCCTTTTATGTAATTTAGAGATAGAAAAATGAGAATCAAAACATACATACTTGATAAATAAATATGGATTCCGTCTTGCCTCTTAAATCTAAATCTAAAAATCCATTTTAATGAAAAAACAAACAAGAAATTGAGACATTTGTTTATGTGAGTGGGTAGCAGAGGCTGACAAACCATATTCAAAATCATTAGTTTAGCAATTAGCTTTCTGCATTCCTCCGGGCCTTCTGCTGCTCAGCACACGTACAGCCAAGCCAAGTCATGGGCGTTGACGTATGACAACAAGAAAACAAGATAATTGTTCAATTTATTCCCATACCATGATGACTCCATGAACACATCAACTTGTTGGCTTCATTTAGCTTCATATTTTCTTGTGAATGAAGAAGAAAGAAAAAAAAAAAGATTTGGGAGGGGGGTATTGTGAAGTGATTGTTTGTTGAGAGAACGATGCTAATGACCTCTGGGGCTGTCTGTAAATGATGTTAAATCACCAGTGTGCTAGGGGACTGTCGTATTAATTGTGATAAAGGACACTGGTTATCAACATGTTTAAGAGTGATTTCAAGGTCCTCTTGAATAGTTAGGGGTGAATATTCTTGACCAGGAAAGATATATTTTTAAAGCATCCTCTTCTGAAAAAGTAATACAAACATACTTAATTTCTACATTTGAAACACCAAAACATTTTTTTTGCAATGTTAAAACATATGTATCTGTTGTACATGATGGAGGACAATAATAAAACACATTATTCATAATTTCTAAGAACAGCGGTTAATAGTTTTTGCACTGGATTTGAATGTATATATGTCAGCAGTACACATTACTACATTTTCCAATCCATAAGCATGAGTCACAAGTGTGCATTTTCATGCGCTCCAATGCAGACAGAGTGACAGGCTTTCAATCAATGACCGACATATTTGTTATATTTTTGTGCAACAAGCATTTATTCTGTGAAAGTTTCTAGACCTGCAGAAAGATGGACTGGGCTTGTTTGACACTGACAATATCAGACACTGACACCATTCATCCATACAGTGTGAGTGTGTGTTAACTCAACATAGTATTCGTGAATCAATGTCTTAAAAGTTATTGTGGTCATTCTAACACCGCTTTGTTTGGCACAACAATGTGAAGTCAACACTACAAAAGCAGTGCTAACCCTGTTCTGGAACAAGGTTTCATAACCCCTGGTAAAAAGTGGTGCTAAACCTGCTTCTAAATTACATGCGTAAAACATTTCTTTACCCGAGGCTAAAAGTGGGGTTAAGAATGACGATAACCCAGGGTTAAGCACAGTGTGAAACAGATCACCCTGGACATGAAGACTGAACCTCCCTGTGGGCTTGCCCTTTCTGATCACCAAACTCCTGGACTTACTGGCCTTAAAAGACATCCTTGCCAACGTAGCTACGATGACAAGGGTTTCCAAGACCCATCTTGCTTGGACGTGTGTACCAGTTGTTATTGTGATATCGTCCATGAATGCACGGAGCACTGGCTGGGTGATGCCTGTCTCTAGCGTGGGGCCGCTGGTTACTCCCTCTAATGCTGCGATCAGAAGGTTCATGCCCATGACAAACAAGATGGGCGAGATGTTGCACCCAGTAGGAATCCCCTTTAGAAGGTATTGGCAGTTGGTTGTAAACCTCCCTGCTGTAAATCTAAGCTTTAAATCTCACCATATCTCTGACTGCTTCTGCAAAACCTGTGAAATAAACTACTTCACTTACCACCAGTCTGACTCCTGTATCATCTGTGAAAGAAGACCAGACCCAACATGCAGATATCAGCGGAGCCCGTGGAGAATCCATATCGCGATCCTTTCGCCGAACTCGTCCAGGCGGTTCGCCAATCGCTACTATCTTCACCACCTACCAATCCACCCACCGTTTCCGAAGATCTCATCCACTCTGCACGCCAGCACTTACTTCCGCAAAAATCCACTGCTTCGTCAGCTGCCTCTGCGAGTCCCGAGGCCCGACCAGCGACATTCACCGGAGAGGCGGAGGACTGCAGCGGTTTTCTACTTCAAACCTCACTATACTTCCAAATGCAAGTCCACCAGTTTTCGAACGATTCAGCTAGAGTGTCCTTTATTATCTCCCTGTTATTCGGTCGAGCGCTCCAATGGGCACAATCTTTATGAAATTCTAATTCTCCAGTAGTGAAATTGCTATCAAACTTTGTGCAGCATTCAAGGAAGTGTTCGGTCAGACAGCATCCGATCTCTCCGTTCACGATCAGCTGTTCAATCTCCAGCAAGGAACTTATTCTGTGACTTATTATCCACTTCAGTTTCGCACGTTGGCGGCATCGAGCGGCTGGAATGAAACCGCGCTGATAACAGCTTTTCGTCACGGTCTCAACCCCGACATCCGTCAACTGATCGTGGTGTTTGAAGATTCCATAGGAATTGAAAGTCTCATTCAGAGAACCATTTGGGTATCCCAACATTTGTCTGCCTACAATAACTCTGTTTCCGCTGTATGTCCTCCGCCCTCGGCCCCATCATGCGCTCCTCCAGCACCCGAGCCGATGCAAGTAGACTCCACTCATCTTTTGTCTACTAAGCGGCGGCGTCACATTCAACACCCCCTCTGCTTGTACTGTGGGGGTAATAAACATCTTATCAGCACCTCCCCGCGTTCGACCTCAACGCCCAGCGGTAAGCACTATTCAAATTCCTCCCAAGATTACACCTTTGAATCGTACTACTGTCCATTTATTAACCTCTCATGTATGTGTCTCAGCACAAGCCCTCCTCGATTCTGGTTCCGCGGGGAACTTAATATCCACACAACTCCTTCAGAAACTGAACATCCGTAAATGCCGAAGCCTCCAAGATCTTCGAGTCCAAACCATTCAAGGAAAACCGCTGGGTCGAGGCCGAATTCGCTATGTCACCCCCACACTGAAGCTCTGCGTCGGCTGCCTTCACACTGAGGAGATTTCCTTCATTGTGCTGGAGGAGTCCCCTGCTGAGCTCATCCTGGGACGCCCTTGGATGGTCCAACACCAACCCACCATCAACTGGATGTCCGGGGAGGTCCTTCATTGGGGTGAGAACTGTTTCCCTTCCTGACGGTTAAATCGAAACCGTCGACTTAATAAATAAAATATCGACGGTTAAAATAATTCAACTAAGTTCTTCATCTTCCGAGCCCCGAGTTTCCCATTTTTTCCACGTCAATTGAGAGTCCTGAGATCCAACACCAGGTGGAAATTCCTGCGGAGTACAGGGCGTTCCAGGATGTGTTCAGCAAGGACCTGGCAACCAAACTACCACCTCATCGGCCATAGGACTGCACCATCGACCTGCTACCTGGAGCCACTGTGTCTAAAGGTCGTGTCTACCCTCTGTCCATCCCGGAGCAGAAGGCCATGGAGGAGTATGTGGAGGAAGCCATCAAGCAAGAGTATATTCGACCATCCACTTCCCCTGCCGCTTCCAGCTTCTTCTTCTTGGCCAAGAAGGACGGAGGGTTGAGGCCGTGCATAGATTACCGTCATCTCAACTCTCAAACTGTCAAATTTAGCTATCCCCTTCCTCTGGTCCCAGCAGCTTTGGAACAGCTGCGTGGAGCCCGGATCTTCTCCAAACTCGATTTACGCACTGCTTACAACCTGATCCGAATTCGTCGAGGCGATGAGTGGAAGACGGCTTTCATCACACCCTCCAGTCATTATGAGTACCGAGTCATGCCCTTTGGACTGTCTAACGCTCCAGCCTTCTTCCAGGGATACATGAATGAGGTCTTCAGAGAGTATCTCAACAGGTTTGTGGTCATGTACATAGACAATATTCTCATCTTCCCTTACTGAACATCAACGTCACGTCTCTCTGGTCCTGGAGAAACAGAGAGCTCGCCAACTATACCTCAAGCTGGAAAAATGTGAGTTTCACACCACTTCAGTCCAGTTTCTGGGCTATGTCATTGACCAGTTTGGAGTGCGGATGGACCAGAGGAAGGTGGAAGCTATTCAGAACTGGCCCCATCCATCAACAGTAAAAGATCTGCAGCGGTTCCTAGGATTCATTAACTTCTATCGGAGATTCATCAAGAACTACAGTCATTTCAGTGCTCCTCTAACCTCTTCTCTCCAGGGCCGGCCCAAGTCTCTGTCCTTGTCTCCAGTAGCTACCCTCGCCTTTCAGCACCTCAGAGGAGCTTTTCAAATCGCTCCATTCCTGGTTCATTTAGATCCCGAAATTCCCTTTGTCATCGAGGTGGACGCTTCCTCAACTGGGGCTGGAGCGGTACTCTCACAGCGGCAGGGTGATCCTCCCAAACTCCATCCATGTGCCTTCTTCTCTAAGAAGCTGTCTTCTCTAAGGGGCGCGTCTTCGTTCTCCGCCACCTTCGTACCGCCCTTCTGGACTCAGCTCACTCCGCTCCGGGCTCTGGACATCCAGGTAGCAGGCGTACCCTCTCGCTCCTCAGTAACCGGTAGTGGTGGCCGTCCATCTCCCAGGATGTGTCCAGGTACGTCAAGGGATGCTCAGTCTGTGCCGTTACCAAAACCCCCAGAAGACTCCCGGAGGGCAAGCTCGTGCCACTGCCAATCCCTCAGCGACCATGGTCTCATATTGGAGTGGACTTCATGACTGACCTGCCCTGATCCGATAACCACACATGTTTCTTCGTAGTTGTGGATCGCTTTTCTAAAGCCTGCAAGCTGATTCCATTACCAGGACTTCCTTCTGCATTTGAGGCCGCTGAGGCCCTCTTCAATCACGTGTTCGAAACTTCGGAATCCCCGAGGACATTGTCTCGGACATAGGTCCACAGTTAATTTCTAGAGTGTGGCAAGCATTCTTCAAGCTCCTTGGGTTTACTGTCAGCTTGTCTTCTGCATACCACCCTCAGAATAACGGCCAGACTGAGTGGAAGATCCAGGAGATCGGATGTTACCTGAGGACCTACTGCCACAAGTACCAGGACAGCTGGAGCCAGTTCCTTCCCTGGGCTGAGTACGCCCAGAACTCCCTTCGGCAGTCAACCCCTGGGCTCACCCCCTTCCAGTGTGTCGTGGGTTTTCAACCTCCTCTCTTCCCTTGGTCAGGTGAGCCCTCCGAGGTTCCAGCTATCGATTACTGGTTCCATCAGAGCGAGAGGGTATGGGACTCGGCTCACGTGCATCTCCAGCAGGCAGTGCGGAGGCATAAAGATCAAGCAGATCGGCGCTTGGAAACTCCGCGTTATCATCCGGAACAGAAGGTATGGCTATCGACCCTGGACATTCGCCTCCGCCTGCCTTGCCTCAAGCTGAGTCCTCGATACATTGGTCCATTCACTGTACAGAGGCAGTTGAACGACGTTACATACAGACTCAACCTTCCTCCACAGTACCGGATAGAACCTTCCTTCCATGTTTCCTTGTTAAAGCTCTTCACTGATCCTGTCACTCCTCCCTCCACAGAAGCCGTTCCAGCGGACGTACCTCCTCCTCCGGTTCCCATTGTGGAAGAGCAAATCTACCAGGTCCGTACCATCATGGACTCGCGGCGTCGAGGTCCAAGGCTGGAGTACCTGGTCGACTGGGAGGACTATGGCCCGGAGGAACGGTCGTGGGTGCCTCGCCAGGATATCTTGGATCCAGCCTTACTCACCCAGTTCCACACCGACCATCCGGTCCACCCAGCTCACAGGCCCCGGAGTAGACCTCGTCGCCGCCCTCATCCCTCTTCTCAGTCGTCAAGAGCCGCCTCGGAGGAGGGGGGTACTGTCAGGATTCCACCAGCTTCATCCACTCCTCCCACTCATTCACTCACTCCACCCACTCGTTCACTTTCACCTGAGTTCTAATCACCGTCACCTGCACCCATCATCACATGTTCCTTTATATTCAGCTCCCCTGCACTCACTCTTTGTCTGGTCTCGTCAACACATGACCCACAGACTCTCCTTCGATACTTACCCGCTACTTACCCGTCTTCCATTTGGACCTTGTACAAACCTTGCCTTCCGTTCTCGACTCCAGCCTTCAGCCATTTGTCAGCATCCGTCCCTGGAATCCTTCACCAGCATCTACAAAAGAGACTCTAGTTAATCCTCAGTTAAGTTACCATTCAAAGTATCATCTGTCTTCATACTCACCATATCTCTGACTGCTTTTGAAAAACCTGTGAAATAAACTACTTCACTTACCACCAGTCTGACTCCTGTATCATCTGTGACAGAAGTATTTGTCTGTTCAGTGATTGTGTTAACATTAAAGGCATTTGCCCTTATTTGTGTCCTCTCCACTTCTAACAAACATGGGGCACATTCAGTGGAATTAGTTGAGGGTGTAGCTGGGATTATGTATCCAACAGAAGCTGTGTTGATACCTTACTCTCTCCAGTAGTTACTAATGGCCATGTGCCCTCTGTGAGATGTGTAATGACTGTGTGTTAACTGGAAAGTTGCATTGACAGCATGGGTTGGCGCTGCTGGAGGGTGGGTCACTTTTGGTTTGAGATCTCCTCACTACCCCGCCATATGGCACGGGGTACAATGGAGTGCCAAAATCATGAGTCAGATGGCCCAGGCAGCACAGCGGCCGAACACTTAGCCATTGTTCATGAGCTTATTTGCATTTGGTCTGTTTTGTTCGCTTATTTGATTGTGCTGGATCAGAATAACAATGTCTGTAGCCTAATAGCTACATAAAATATATGTTAACTACAGGTTCAAATAATACTCCAACTTATTTAAAATATGTAAATATGCAGGGTTGTTTCTTTGAAAATTATTGGATTTTTTTTTACAAAAGATTTGCTTTTATTTCTTGTTTCTTTGATTGATTATTAATTCATTCTAAAATAAGCATTTACTAAAACAGCATTTATGTATGTATGTATGTATGTATGTATTTATTTATTTTATGGTACATTTATTAATAGTAGAAGTAGTAGTAGTATTATGTGAGCTAAAGTAAAACATTTCATGCAGTCATTTCAACAGCTACAGTCGTAAGAAACCTTGCAGATAACTATTTCCTCTTTTGTTCTTGATTGTGGAGGTCAAGAATGGTTTAAATGCCACTGATGTATTTACAGCGTCAGGGAAAATTACTTAATGCATTTCTTTTACAGGGCGAGTCTGCGAGCAAGAAACACATTATGTTCAATTACTGGCCTAAGTTTTCTCTTTAATTGAATGCACTGCCTGATTAATCAGACATCTTCAGAGAGTAAGAGGTGGTGAAATGCCCCGGCTGTGTTCCTTAATAGTAAACTCTGACAGAGAGAGGACACAAACACAGGATGTTGTCAGAGGCATTCCAACTTCCATGTGTCAAATGTTCAGAGGCAACATTTAGAAGCTGTTGAGGCCTTCACCTTCTGTTTAGAAAGCAATTATAAACATGTTTAAAAGGAAGAAGTCATAAAACACTAGACTCGAACACAGTGGGTCTTCAGAGAGATAACCAAGCGGCTGATGGCCACAACGAGCCATTATCTGCATCTCTCTTTCTCAGTCTCTTTCCCTTTTTCTGTTTTTATTCCATCACCAAGCCTCCCCTATGTTCCTTAGCAGAGCTGACAAGTCCCTGAGTGATGATAGCCTAAAACGACTGTGAAGCAAATGACATATTGGGAGATACAGCTTTTTTTTTTCTCTCCTCATCTGATAAACCATCCCCTTAAATAAAGGAAGGCACCGGAGAGGAGTTTTATAGATAGATAGCTACAGATACAAATGCTAGATTTTTTTCAGCATTATGAAATGGGCGATTATGGCACTTAATGAGACGTGTAGATGTACATGGCTATATACAGGACACAACAGGATGTATACAATAAACATTTCATAAGAGGCACAGAACATCTGGTGGACTGGATCTTAATACTGCTGGCTTGTCCTAAAGCTTATCTGAGTCTGATGTGTGCACTAATCTCCTCCCAGAGCCCTCAGATTTTCAGCTTTAATGGCCTTTAAGATTATTTGCCTGCCAACTTTTCACTATTTATTTTTATTATCTGAAAGCTCTTCAGCCATGTAAGGCATTGGGGGGTTTCTGCTTTCAAGTAGGGCATTTGTAATATTAAACTTTTTAATATTAATTGTAATCTTTTTCCCAGTCATTTTACAGGCAAGTTGTGTCCCAATCAACCTGAATTCACCCCTATATTATATTATATTATATTATATTATATTATATTATATTATATTATATTATATTATATTATATTATATTATATTATATTATATCCATGTCCATGTGGAACAAACGGGAGACAGATGGATTCTTGGAAGGCTCACCACTCCTGCAGGGTTAAAATGCTTTAATCTCTTTATCCAGTATTCAAGATGGATGAATATAGAAAAGGTTGGACTCTAAATCTGTCCAAAACACTAGTGATAGAGTGCCACAGTTTTCACATACAACACTAAAATCTCTTTCTGCAATCACATTTATAGTGGCTAAATATTCTGTCAAATTCAGTTATACATTTGTGGTCATGGAGTATAAAATCAAAGCAAGGTATAAATAGACAACTTGTGGTATTACACCGTTGTAAGATTCCTGATGATTTCAGAGATTTCAGTTATTTACTGCTCTAACATACAGTAACAAACACCATCAAACAGCAGCTACACCTTTTGGGGTAACATTTTATGTGAAGGTGACTACATAGTAATAACAGTAAAGTGTGCATAATTACAAGCAACTAACCCTAAACCAAGTAGTTTGTTTAATATCAGTTCTTATTTGTGTAATTACACAGTAAAGTGTAACCCCTTTCTGCTTCTGTTATAAATGTGACCTTCTGTTTTCAAGTCTTCAAGTTCTTTATCCAGGGGTTTAGAATAGCTCTATCCCAGCCAGGGACAGCCCCAGGGGGTTTATTTGTCGGTGCTCCAGTGGTGCTCAGCATTTGAAAGAGTTAAACCACAATGGGTTCGTTTGCAAGCATTTAATACACTTCTGCGGTACAAACATGTACTGTACAAAAAGCTCCAACATAATTAACCTATAACCATACAGCACTTTAATATAACATATTAGCTCAAAATCTATCCCTTACTTTACCATTTAACTCTAATATAACTGATCCTGTTGTAAGATATTTTTTGAACTAGGATGTTTTTGATGTATTACACATATTTATAAAAAAAAGGACACCCACAAAATTAACCCTTTGAGCTGCATCCATCCTGCTCCATCCACCCATTCATTGCCAGTCCTTGAGCCTGCTTAAAGGGATAGTTTGCCCAAAGTAAAAATGATGTCTAAGCTGCTTTTTTCCCCACGCAAAACGAGGATCAGGAACGGCTGTGGTCACTATTTACATTCATTGAAAGTGTTGTGCATTCATGGGTAGATGAAATGTAGCGACGACTCAAGTGCAGAACAACAGGGTAAATTTATTAAGAAAACACCACTAAACAAAACTACAAACAAAACTCCCTCGTGGGGGAAAACGATAACGATAACAGGCAGGATCAGGAAACACAAGGAACATGAATAACATGTATAACGAACCAGCACAGGACTGCAAACACAGGGAGACTAAATAGGGAAACAAACATAAGAGGGTAAGGAGGCAGGCAGGTGGGGGAAATTAATCAATAATGAGATAACAAGATGGGCGGGGCTAGACAACAGACAGGAGAGCACATGGCACAAGAAAATACATGACAAGCCATGTGCTCACAATAGACCAGACTAAACACAAACACATGACAAACCGGGAGTGTCAGAGCTGTGTAACCAAACCAAGAATATAAACAAGACAGAAGTGACAGAACCCTGACAGAAATAGCATAGACATTTTACAAACTGCTGCATCACTTCTGATCTTGGCTATATGTTTTTGAGCACTTTAAGCATATTTATAATAAAAAAAAATTATAATGGCAAAATGTAAGCTTTTAAAAAAAAATAAGTGCAAAGTGGACAAAATGTGCAGTAGACAAAAAAAGAGCATAGAGTGCAATAGACAAAAATGAGCATGAAGTGCAGTAGACAAAATGGGCATGGAGTGACTGCTGAGAAAAAGGTCATATTTACTCCTGTGGGTAGCAGCTCACTGCGTCTCTGCAGAAGTAGCAAAGCCACGAGAATACCTCTCACTTCCTCCATTTCTCTCTCTCTCAGCACTCTCTTTTGCACTCTCTCTGTTTCTTTGCTTACTCTAATAAGCCATGATCACTGTGTTACTTTGGTAATTAAATCAGATATTAAGCTGTGTTATAATCCTCTTGGCTGCCTGCTGCCGACACAAGGCTGTGTGTGTGTGTGTGTGTGTGTGTGTGTGTGTGTGTGTGTGTGTGTGTGTGTGTGTGTGTGTGTGTGTGCGTGTGCGTGTGCGTGAATCTGACACTTTGATGAATGTTGATTTGCATAGTTGCACATTCATGGGAGATGGATCGGGATGAAGGATGCTTATTTCATGATGCATTAAACATGCCGATACTGTCCCGTGATATACAATTGTGTGTGGCATACTCTCAAATATGTTTATGTTACCGTGAAACCAAACCGTCATTATATTTTTTATTTTTGTACAGTATTGATGTAATAACGGTAGGACCTCAGTAAGCACAGAGCATTTTACTGTCTGTTTTCCACAGCTAAGGGATCAGCAGGGATAGGGGATGGTGCTCTATGAATTTAACTTTGGTAAGAATTGAATGCATTAATTGTGGCCATATCGGGTATTTGTGCATATAATTCAATCCTCCTCTTTCTCCTAATATAGCGTACAGTTTCAGTAATGATATATATTTAAATCAAGCCATACATCATTTAAAACAGTGATCTCTGTATGGCTTAGTTTGTATTGCAAAAAATCTGTAATGAATGTAACAGCCATCCAAGGATATGTGGGTCTAGCATACTCAGTATACTCAGCATGCATAGATTTTAGTTATATTGTATTTAATGTGTTCATGTCCATTTAAAAAATAATAAATGCAAAATGGGATTGGGTTTTTAAGTAACAAATCATATAATATAATATAATATAATATAATATAATATAATATAATATAATATAATATAATATAATATAATTGTCACATGTCTTCCTTTGTTCTGTTTTTCCCACTCATCTGTTTCTATGGTTACTGTCATTTAATTCATCAGCTGTTCCACCTGTGTCTAGTTAATCATCATCTGTGTCACCTGGTTTCTGTTAATCTGTGTTCTTCAGTGTTTGTATTTAGATCCTTTCAGTTCAGCCAGTCTTGGTCCGTTCTCAGTTATAATAAGTGAGTGTGTGTTCATCCTGCCTGTCTGTACCCGTTGGAGTTATATTATTAGAAAAAGTTTGTATTGGAGATTTTTGCCTCTTCGTCTTTTTTCTGCCTACATCGCACCGTGACAATAATATAATATAATATAATATAATATAATATAATATAATATAATATAATATAATATAATATAATATAATATAATGAAGATGAAGAAGTGTCGAATGTATCAAAGAAAACAAGGTAGATATTCTGTGGATGTCTCAGAACCAAAAATATCTTTGTCCAATCATTGCATTCTGTTCAAATTATAGCTTGCTATTGCTAGCCTCCAACCCGTTGTACCCAACCTGATTACCAGTATGAATGAAATGTATAACTTAGTAACTGCAAAATTGAAAAATGTCTGACATTTTCTAAATGAGGAAAATCCAAAAAGTGTTAGATTGATCCATTCTCTCTCTTATTACAATTCATTGTGAGCTTTTCAGGAGTTTGTGATTAAAATAATATACCATCACACTTTATATTAAGTGGCTTTAAGTACTGTGTACTTATATTAAAGTTAATAATTTGATGCAATAAACTTGTGTATATATGTGATTTAACATTGTACTTATATTTTGAAAATACCTGCATGTAATTACAGATGTAATGAATTTATGCAATTACATTTGTAATTACACTGTTGACCCTTCCCTTAAACCTTAACCCACCCTTAAACCGACCCATTCCACCACACCTGTCTCTAACCTCACCTGTATCAGTATAGCAGCAAAAGTGTTTTACTATTAAAAGTTTTGTAAATTTGCCATGTCTAAACTGCTCAATTTGACATTGTGTACAGCAATATATACAGTGCTATAAATCTTCGATAATATCCAATATTCTTCCTCTAGATCCATCCTCAAAAAGGGATTCTCAGAGCAGTTGAGGAGAGAAAGAGAGAGAGAAAAATAGAGAGGAGGAGAGATAGAGAGAGATGGTCAGACAAACGCGGTCTCCTCCCTCAGGTATAAGGCTTCTGGCACACACTGTGCCACCTATCTGTTGACAAATGGAGAGCCATTACCACTCACAGAATCCTAATGCTAAACTCTGTGATCTGGCCATCCTCTTTGCCTCTGAAATGGGAACAATTTTTTTTCTTCATGATTTCAAGGGCATGACAGTGTGTGCACAATGATTTAAGATGGAAAATGTATGGAGGGTGGGAAGATATAGCGACGCTGTCGTTTTCAATCCTCAGAGGCAAAAGCTTTGTTCCAAATCCTAGCCATCTCCCGACTGCCTATAGTCAGCTGCCTGTTAAAGCTGCATCCTTACCGTCAAGGAACAAAAATAGCACTACTCACAGGAAAGTACACTTGTAATAAATATTAATGCAGTTTGTTATTAGCATGTTGTTAATCTTCAGGCAAGACACTCTGATACACAAATATTGTGGAAAAAAATATTAATAATTAAGTGTAATTATTTTAATTACACTGAACAGATTTCACCAATATATGCTGTTTAGTTACTATAAAAAAATTTTTTTAGAATTGAATTCAAAGAATTGCGAGAGAAAAAGTCAGAATTGCATGTTTATTTATGAAGGTAAATTGGTAGCAAATCTCGAGAACACGTAGATGTGAATTTGAGAACTTGTACAATAAATATTCGTACTTGTACGCTAAAATGTACACTCACAGCTTCAATGTGAAAACTTGTCAAATAAAAATCTGAACTTGAACACTGAGATTTGCACTTGCACACAATAGTCACAAACCTGTATTCTGAATTTGAAGCTGCAGACAAGCAGTCACAAATGTGTAAAATGCCATTCACAAAGATACAATGACAGACACAAACTTGTAACATAATTGCACGTATTGTTACATTCACACTTGCAGTACAACCTCAAGTAGGCACTTGCAACTTCTCAAATCTGTCACTGCAATTTCAAATTTCGCGCCTTGACTTTTGCTACTCTTTTCGCGATATATTAGGTGCAAAACTGACTTGTGCACTTGCAACTCAGTGGTGGCGAGAGAGGAAGGGGGGCGGGATTGGGGGTGTTCAAAGGAGCCGTTTTATTGGTTGGCTTCTAGCCAATGAAATGGGACTTATGTTATATGTGATGATGTCACGAAACCCGCTTCTCGGGGACGATCTGAATATGATCTGAAACGCTAAAGGTGTTGTTGTGAGGTGCATGTACAAATCTTTGTATATTTATTGTTGCATTAAAAAAATAAAGATCTGAAATGCTAGCATGGCTTAATGCATTAGACTGATATTAAAATAAATAAATTATATTATCAAACTCAGTATACAACACCATACTAATAATGCATAGGCTACTATGTACAGAAAAGCAGATCAACACAGAATATGAACACAACGCATTTAAGACAGTGGTATGAAAAGGCCAAACTCAGGAAACACCATGCCTACTAATAAAGCATAGAAAAGTAATTTGCATTGCATAATATGAATGCAACGCACTCATTCCCTCCCATAGAAAACCAAGAAAACACTTCATGAGGCTTAAAGGACCAACAGTTTTTAAAAAATAAAAAAAACACACAATTTGTTATTATTAATAAAACTGCAGGCAGCAGGTTTATTTGCACTAAACACATATTTGCTTTCTTCCGTTATATTCTGGGCTCATTGGCTTTTCTGTAGCCTACAAGGCTATGCTTAATTAGTATGGTGTTGTTAACTGAGTTTGATAATATAATTTATTGCTTTTAATATCAGTCCATCAAAAACGGGTTTCGTGACATCTTCGAATAACAGAAGTCATATTTCATGGGCTAGGCGCCAACCAATAAAACAGCTCCTTTGAACACCCCCGCCCCCATTCCTCTCTCGCCGCCACTGAGTTGCAAGTGCAAAAGTCAGTTTTGCACCTAATATATCGCGAAAAGAGTAGCAAAAGTCAAGGCGCGAAATTTGAACTTGCAGTGTCAGATTTGAGAAGTTGCAAGTGCTAATTTGAGGCTGTACTGCGAATTTGAATGTTAGAAGAAGTGCACATTTGTATTACAAGTTTGTGTCTGTCATTGTATCTTTGTGAATGGCATTTTACACATTTGTGACTACTTGTCTACAGCTTCAAATTCCGAATACAGGTTTGTGACTATTGTCTGCAAGTGCAAATCTCAGCGTTCAAGTTCAGATTTTTATTTTACAGGTTTTCACATCGGAGCTGTGAGTGTAAATGTTCGCGTACAAGTACAACTATTTATTGTACAAGTTCTCAAATTCACATCTACGTGCTCTCGAGTTTTGCTACTAATTTACCTTCATATTTATTTCTCGCAATTCTGATTTATTATCTCACAATTCTGAGAATCGCGAGATGTAAACTCGTAATTGTGAGAGGAAAAGTCACAATTATCTTTCAAAATGTTTTATTCTGTGGCGAAAACAAGCTGGCTTCTACTTGATGAACACACTACTGTTTAAAAGCTTGTGGTAAGTACGATTTATTTTTAAAATTAAATAAATATGTATTTTTTATTTGCAATGATGTGATGCATTGATTAAAAGTGACAGTAAAGACATATTTTAAATAAATTGTTATTATGAACTTTCTATTCATCAAGAATCCTGAAAAAAAATTATAATGGTTTCCATACAAATATTAAGCACCATAACCATTTTAAACATTGAAAATAAGAAGAAATGTTTTTCTGAGAATCAAATCAGCATATTTTGAAATTACTTTTGAACAATCATGTGACACTGAAGACTGCAGTAATGACTGCTGAAAATTCAGCTTTACCATCACATGAATAAATTCCAATCTAAAAGAATACTAAAATACAAAAGTGTACTTTTAAATTGTAATAATATTTCACAAATTTCAGTTTTTGCTGTATTTTTGATCTAAAGAAATGCTGCCTTGCTGAGCATTAGATACTACATTCAAAATCATATCTTGCCGAGCCCAAACTTTTGAGGTATAGTGTACATAATGCTGCCTTTAGAATTACTAAGTTTTAGAACAGCCTTTGATGTTAGCAAAGATGTCGTATAATGCTGTGTCTATTGGCAGCTCACTTCAGGTTTAGACCAGGGCACAGGTGGACGGGGTGACCAACATACTGATTGAGGTGAAAGCTTCACCACCCAGTGGATCAATGCAGGCTGGTTCTCTCTGCACCTTTACTCACCTATTTACCCCAACATTCAGACACTCTACTCAATAAATAGCAGCCTATATCTGCCATGGATCTGAAATGTCAAGGCAGGGGTGGAAGTGGTTCTTGGAAACAACTGAATGTTTGATGTTTGCAATGAAAGAGGGTGACTGTAACTTTAGCATGCTGTACCACTGAATGTAAAAATGTATATATCTAATAACATGCTGAGATGAATGTAGATTATTTTAGTGATATAGAAGACTGACTTTTCATAATAGCATGTGGTTGGCAATGTTATATTATGATTAAACCCTAAATCTAGCCCATTCTAACAATTTTTTTTTTTTAAAGTAAAAAAAAAATAATATTAAAAAAAAAACTTCATGCACAACCTTGGTGTTCATAAACCACCAGCCAGGTTTCCCATTTCCGCCACCCACACTAGAAAGGAAAAATAATGGTCATCCTCCGACTAAAAGCTCTGTCCTCCCTCCATCAAAGCGATAGGGCCATAATCCCGCCTAAAGCGCTAAATCCTCTGTATACTGACATAATGCCCTTTAAGCTCACTAATTCCTATCTCTCACTCTCCCTCTTTCCCTCTTTTCTCTCTGTCTCTCCCTCTATCTTCTTTCGCTCTCTCTTTAGTCCTTCATTAAAACAAAAACAATTGCACTACAGTCATCAATCTAAGCAGTTGCTAGGAAACCTCCAGGGCAGTCTGATCAGTTTCCATTAGGGCTTTAGTCAGTAATGACTTTACTCTGCAGTTTATTGCACAATATGAAAACAAAAACAAGTGCTTAAAGATCAGAAAATCTGTAAACCAGAAGCTCAAGGGAAGCCATGTGGGAACTGTACATGTATATTACTATCTCCGTGTCAGTAAAATTGGCCAATGCCACCAAAATCATACTGGTCAATATGTTTAGATGTATTTTGCGCCGTGGATTGTTATACTTTATACAAATTTCATGTTTTTTCCTTTTTTGTTGACAATTTGTTGATAATTTATTGACTCTCTACAAGTATGTCAGTTTTGTCTAGCTGAATGCTCTTGCGTATCAAACTGAGCTTTTTAGATACAGATTTCAACAGTACAAAAATGTACTAGGGAAAGTCAACACTGTAGTACCAACGCTATCACACGACCAATTCGTACGAGTTAGTAAAAGGTGGCTAATTCGTACAAACTCACTCGTATGAATTCGTACGATTTGTCTAAACCCCAGTAATGGATAGGTTTAGGGGCGGGGTCAGGGGTAGGTCATTCGTACGAATTCATACGTATTGGGCAACTCGTAAAATATGTACGATTTACCAAAAAATCAAATGAATTCATACGAGTGAGGTCGTATGAACTCGCACGATTTAGCCCAAATTTGTACGAATTGCGAGATCGGGTTGGTAGTACTGTAGTAAAAGAAAATGAACATTTGTATTTATACCGTACATTTTTGTAGAAATGTTTTACATGTAAACTGTAAATTCACAGTTGCTTGTTCATTTTTTTCACACTCTATTATATCTTCCCCTAACACCACTTCACATTCTTTTATATTCTTTTTTATATAGTCCCATTGCTCTTCCATGGCAAGCAACAGTGAATTTTCAGTTAACACATTTCTACACAATTAATTGTACTGTATGAATACAAATGTATTTCTACAGTACTGCTGAAGCTGCTGCTGTTTAGGGTTGTGACGTTTCTCAATGTTTAAAATAGTAGTGATTGTGCTGGGCAAACTCCATATTTATGCTTCCAAATTAGATTGGTTGATTAAGATTTTGATTACTATTTCAATAAAATGTCAGGGTATTTGCCGATTTAACAGACATTACAAACATTCCATGCAAGATATTTATTGAATATACACACATGTCCGACAGATTTTGATCACTAAATGCATTATTTAGCATGTGATTCCTCACACGATGAAAGTTTAAAAGTTTAAAAGTTGTGTAAAAAAGTTTCATAACTTCACTGAGATCAACTCATCATTTTTGATGCTGTCCATTTAGTTATTGTGCAAATTGCACATGTGCCGAAATTAGAATTAGAAATTCAAATCTGATGTGAAATCTAATTGTTCAGAGATCTGAATTTATTGATTTGAGAAAGAAAAAAAATCAATTATTGAAAACTGAAACATCAAATACTAGTCACTAGACAAGAAAATGTGGTCTCCAATCAGTGCTGGTCCCAGACCAGCCTCACGCAGCACAATTAACATTCCAAGGCTGCAGTGTGAGATAACTGAAAGCCAAAGAGAGACTTTGGCTTTCTTTTAGCTGAATAAATTATGAAAATGTATATTTACCACCATTCTTCTTTTTTTGTTTTTTTTGTTCAGCTCTATATAGATATTTATATCTGCTGTCTTATGGCAAAGGAGGAGGCAGCAATGCTGTTGGACTCATCGGTGAATGTGTGTGTCTCTGTGTGCATTACAGCTTCATTCCACCCCTGCTGTAGGGCAGATGGTTTCTACGCCAATCCAAGGCTTGAGTTATGACTCCCATATGGTCATAGTGCAGGCTGCCATCACTCCATAGCCATTCTGTGTGTGTGTGTGTGTGTGTGTGTGTGTGTGTGTGTGTGTGTGTGTGTGTGTGTGTGTGTGTGTGTGTGTGTGTGTGTGTGTGTGTGTGTGTGTGTGTGTGTGTGTGTGTGTGTGTGTGTGTTTATGTTGCCACAGAAAGTGTTATAAGGCTAAGATACTGTGAGAACGAGATTTACAGAGATGGAGAGAGATTGTGTGTTCCTCAGAAAGTGAGAGGATGCAAAAGATAGAGAGAATGGTGACGATGGATCTGTGTGGATTATATTTTTGGTTGAGAGAAAAATAAAATAAAAATAGTGTATGGGCTTGTGAGCTCTTTTGCTAGTAAGCAAACCCCAAGTATACCCTATAACACCACAACCATGTTAAAGTTCAGAAACAAATTAGTTCAGAAAATCCTTGTTCGTGTGGGGACATTTTTTGGTCCCCATGAGGAAAACAGCTTATAAATCATACTAAGTGATGTTTTTTGAAAATGAAAAAATGCAGAAAGTTTTCTGTGATGGGTAGGTTTAGGGGTAGGGTTAGTGTAAGGGAATAGAATATACAGTTTGTACAGTATAAAAATCATTATGTCTATGGAAAGTCCCCATAAAACATGGAAACACTACATGCGCGTGTGTGTGTGTGTGTGTGTGTGTGTGTGTGTGTGTGTGTGTGTGTGTGTGTGTGTGTGTGTGTGTGTGTGTGTGTGAGTGTGTGTGTAAACCATGCTTTGATGAATAGAAAACATTTATTTGAAATAGGAATCTTTACTTACAATATGTCTTTACTTTTGATCAATCCAATGCATTTTTGCTCAATAGAAGTATATTTATTTACATTTAAAACTATATCACCCGATATTCACAGACAAGACTTAAGCCTAGTCCCACACTAAAATGCATGTTTGAACTGTTTTACCTGAAAGCAACTTGCACTGATATATCTTAACATACCAGTGCCATTGTTTTGTCTCCAGATGTACACCAGTAATGTTTTTATTTCCTAATTGAACTAAGCACTATCTAAGCCCTGTCTGTGAAACGAGGCCTAAAACAAAGATACATTCTAAAACAAATATAAAATCTTACCCCAAACTTTTGAATGGTAGACCGAAAATGTTATTACACTATAATAGATGTATTAAAAGCATGTGATTATACCAAAGAACTGAACCTTGACCCCCTGCTCACAACATAGTGTTCACCACTTCCATTATCTCCAGGACATTAAAACAACGAGTGTATTTATTTACTTGGTTATTTATTTTTATTTTTATATGAATGTGAGTCATCACATCCTTATGTGTTTCCATCTGTGATACTGTGCATGTGACGATGCCTTTGTTTGAGGGAGAGCATTATTAATGCTGTGTGTATATTTCCATCTACAGTATACTTGATGTTTGTGTGGCTTTCAGGTTAAATGATAAACAGTACAGAGAATTATCTGATGTTGTTGATGGTGCTGAGGATAAGTGCTTCAAAACGAAGATGAGCTAAGCGTCACGGCCCAATTAAAAGCGTCAATCACATGCGCCCTCTCAAACTAACGCCTGCATGAGTGCACTACACAAAGCAGCACCCTGTCACTCATCTTAACATAAATTAGCTTTATTTAGAGGTGTTTAATATCATAATATCTCTTCTCAGATGGTCACCTTCCACACACACATAATGGGCACACAGTTCTGTTCCGAGACAAACTGAGACATAAGATTTATTCTGGATGTTTTTAAACTGACCGTATTAATGTGTGTTCCATGTAGTGCCACTGACCTCCTTGAAGACTCATTTCACGGTCAGTTCTGTCCTACTAGTTGCGCTTTTGTAATAGCAAGATTTCCCATTTCCCTCTGACTAGTACCCTGTGTTCTCTCTTTCTCTCTCTCTCTCACACACACACACACACACACACACACACACACACACACACACACACACACACATTCGCTATCTATCTATCTGGGTGGTAAAACTTTTGACACCTGAGAGTGTGTTTGAGAGATAAGAGGACTGTGTGCTTAATCCCTCACACACACACACTTTTTGTCCCTTCGCGCCATCCGATAAGGACGTGAAATGAAAGAATTATGGACAAATGAGAGAGTAATGAGAGAAGTTTGGTCTGTTAGGTTGTGATGTAAAATGAAACTGATAAACATAAATATGTGGTTTATTATGCTGATTATTGTACGTATTTGTGGCACTACGGAAATAAAATGTCTGGTGAGTGACGCTAAAGGCCTGGGAATGAGCTCATTTTCTGCTTTTGTTCCGTCTTGTGTGCGCAAGCCTTTCAAAATATAGCCTACTCCTTTGGTGGTGACTGCGGAAAGAGGTGTTCGGCTCATGCGCATTATCCAGTGGACTTTGTTTTCAAGCGCTTAAGTGACTTGGGCTGCACGTGGACGGTTCATGTACAACAGTGCATGTGCGAGAGACTTGAGCGCTTGAAAACAAAGTCCACTTGAAGCTTAGTTTTATACTCCCCGCATCTGGACGAACACGAATGTGTGCGCGGCAAAAATGACATTGTGGTGTGGGCGGCTGTGTGCATTAAATGCACGAGACCCCATTTCATGTGGCAGTGTGCACAGCTTTTTTTTGCAACTTTCCAGTCGGCTCCGCTTCCGAAGATGCACGACTTCGAGGTGAATCTGGCCGAACGTACAACACACCGGCACACAATAAGCGAGTGTCTAAATCAGTTGCTTGCCTGTACAAAATGAGCCTATAGAAGCAGAAATAAGCCTTTTTGATGAAAATGAAGGTCGATATTTAATACAAATGTTAATGTTCACAAACTAAATGAATGTTTAGTGAAATTATTTAAGAGATCGCTAATTTAGTAGTATACATGTTCTCATATCCGTATATTTGGTTCTAATGTCACAAGCAATAATCTCAAGGTTTACTGGTAAAAAATAAATATTGTAACGTGTGTTTTATCGGATTATTTAGAGGACAATTACTCCAAGTCGACCCCTGTCGCTTCAAAGAATAGTAAGATGAGTGCGTCAAGTGTTAACGCCTCGTCCGTTTGGGGAGGTGTGCGTGCAGTCAGCGGTGGCCCGCGGTGCAGAGCCAGGCAAAAGTTAAACAAGGTTTGGTAGTATGCATGTGCCAAATGCGCTCAGGGCCAAAAGAGTATACTTTGAAAGGCTTGCGCGCTCAACTGTGTGCGAGATGGAGCGGAATGCAGAAAATGAAATAGGCCTATACCCGGGGCTTAATAATCCATAGATTTTGAAAATAAGGTATCACCTACACTACACCTGACCCTAAACATAAATGATTGTTCTGTCAAAATCAAACGTGTGCTAATAACACATTTGCTGATGCAACCATGCCATTGGTAGTCTTTGAGCTCTTTTATTACGACTCAAGTCTCTCAGGACTGGTACTCAAGAGTTTACTCAAGAGTAAGCTCCGCCAACAAAAAAATGTCACCATGTTTACCAACTGTAAAGGGGTCTATAAGTAAACATCTACTTATAATGTCTTTGGTTACCATGGTTTCCTTAAGGGTGAACCCTGTTTTACCATCATTATTGGCTCATAGTTTGTTTCATTATCAAGGACCAGTTTGCTTCTCTTTGTTTTCCTCTATCCTTTGTTATATGTTCCGTCTGTCATTAGTTACCATGGTTATTCATTATATGATTAATTCGATCACACATGTTTACTTTGAGTTCATTGTCTTGTGTTTATTAGCCCTTCCTTTTTGTTGTCTTTGTCTGATATTGGATGTGTTTAAGCACTATTGCTTTGTTTCTGCCTTTTATGTTGTTAAATTTAGGGATAACGCTAATATTTACGTGAAATCTTCCTGTTCGTCATCATTTGTGGACCAGAACGTAACACGAACATAGTTTAGCTTCTAGTGAACAGTACTATACTGGAGGAAACACTTTACAACATTGAAATGCTTGTAAAGTGCACTGATTTACATTTCATAGGATAATTTTACAGTAACCCTCAGTGTATCATGAAACTATCTATTATTCATGTAGTCGATTCATCTGTCAAGCTCTCTAGCTCTGTATCTATTTATCTACACATCTGTCTGTCACCTTCACCGTTCATTCATCACTTGACTTTAACCTGCTGGAGAGTGAAAGCAAAGTAAAGCAAATTCTTTGAAGGATGAGTCCAACTTCCAAGCCATGGCCTCCTGTTGATTTAATGGAAGCATCTCCTGCAGTGTATCGTTGGTGGAAATTGGTAAAAGCATGAGTTCAGGAACAGTTGATGTATGTTTACAGTATTATACACATACCATTCAAAAGTTTGATGTCAGTATTGCTTTTAATAATGAGCAGTTGTATTTAGCGAGGATGCATTAAATTGAACAACATTGAGTGTAATACATTTTACATTGTTAAAAAAAATATCTTTCTTCACATAAATGCTGTTCTTTTAAACTGTCTATTCAAAGAATCACAGGGGAAAAAAGGTATAATATTTACATATATTAAACAGCACTTTTTTTCAGCAAGACAAAAGTATATCAAAGTAAAAGTCCTGAAACATAAAATGCAGGGGAATCATGACAGGAATCTCCCACATGTAGCTATTTCACGTGTTATATTTAATTGTAATTAAATGTTGTTTTGCTATCTAACTTTCTTTGAAACTTCAACAGGGCTAAAGGCAAACCTTAAGAAAAAATAGCTTTTTACCACACCCATAATGTATGTTTGCAGATTTTTTTTTTTTTAATTGAACCTTGATGGAGCAACAGTGGTTTGTTTGTTTAAAAATCATATAAATGTATGAGGTGGCAAGGGGGGCCTTTTACCCCACACACGGGGTAAATGGCATAAGTATTGCCAGCCGTGGCTCGTCTGTTAGGGCAGGTGGTGCACAGTCCCACAAAAATATTCATCCAAACATAGATATGCTCTATATGCACTGAATAAATGATAAATTGTAAATGTGTTCAGCATTCTGCAACAATTTTTTTTTGCTTTTTCTAAAGTATTTTAAGTCGTAAAATGAGCAGGATATATTAAAAAACGTAGCGCGTGGATTTGGCAGGCATGTATTTATGATACTAAGCAGGGTAGCCAGTCTCTCCAGTAGTATGTTCCTGCACAACCGGAGGCTGCAGTTTCAGGACCTTAGTTCTAGGACCTTAGTTCTAGGACCCTAGTTTTTTTTTTGTGACAGCGCCACCTACCGACCTGGGTGATATAGCGGCTGCTGCCTTTAAAAAAAAAAAAGATGTTGAAATATGTTATATTTAGCAAATTATATGCAGCTAATAGCTATGCCTTGCTTAGCATGTATACTGCCAAGTCAAGTCATCCTCATTTATATAGCGCTTTTAACAATGTAGATTGTTTCAAAGCAGCTTTACAGAGAGAAACATATAATTTAAGGTAACAGAGATTGGTTTGGTTTTATAGTGGTTCTTGAAAAATGTTTTTTCCAGCTAAAGTTAGTTTTGATTGATTCACTTCCGTCTAAATGATCATTTGTTATTAAATTAGGGGCCGCTAAGACGACACCGTTCTCTCTAAACAAACTTTAAACGTGAACCTGTGATAGACGCTGATGGCGTTCACATGCGCATTAAGAATTGATTCTATAGTTATGTGCGTTTGAATATATGTGCGCAGGTTTGTAATTCCTTACAAACCATGCCTAAACAAACTACTTGTCTATAAATTTTGATGCAGAATTTTTATTTTATCTTATCACTTTGGGTAGGTACGCGAACCGAAAAATTCCACAACGCTTTATCTGTAGAGTGGTATAGGGATCCTCCATAGGGAGAGGCTAGATGGCACTTCAGCACTGCATTGTCATCAGGTCCAGGCGAAAGTCCTTCGTCAGATCTGGAAACGGCCTGGATCCAGCAGGCTGCGGGAAAACCTCGGGATAAACAAAGACCCTAAAATTAGCGTAGATGCCATTCTTCTTATGATGTAACGAGTACATCAGGATATGAGGGATGTGTTCCCAGTTCCGGCTGACCTAATCTAAGCAGCCTAATATTGAATTATAGAAGGCTATAGAGTGTTATGTGAATGCTAGGTCAAAGAGATGTGTTTTTAGTCTAGCTTTGAACTGACAGACTGTGTCTGCTTCCCGGACAATGTTAGGAAGATTGTTCCAAAGTTTTGGTGCTAAATAGGAAAAGGATCTACCGCCAGCAGTCGATTTATATATTCTAGGTATTATCAACTGGCCGGAGTTTTGAGATCGCAATAGACGTGAAGGACTATAATGCGTTAAGAGCTCGCTCAAGTACTAGGGAGCTAAACCATTTAGTGCTTTGTAAGTAATCAGCAATATTTTAAAATGTATATGATGTTTAATAGGGAGCCAATGCAGGGTTGACAGAACCGGGCTAATATGGTCGTACTTCCTAGTTCTGGTAAGAACTCTAGCGGCTGCGTTTTGAACTAGCTGTAGTTTGTTTATTAAGCGTGCAGGGCAACCACCCAGTAGAGCATTACAATAATCTAGCCTTGATGTCATGAACGCATGAACTAGTTGTTACGCATTTGTCAATGAGAGCCTATGACGTAATTTAGATATATTTTTAAGATGGAAAAATGCAGTTTTACAGACACTAGACACGTGACTTTCAATGAAAGATTGGTATCAAAGAGCACACCCAGGTTCCTAACTGACGACGAAGACTTAACAGAGCAGCCATCAAGTGTTAGACGGTATTCTAGGTTATTACGTGTGGAAGTTTTTTGTCCAATAATTAGAATCTCTGTTTTTTCAGAATTTAGTAGTAGGAAATTACTAGTCAACCAATTTTTGATATCAACTATGCATTCCGATAATTTTGTGAATTGGTGAGTTTCGTTAGGTTTGGAAGAAATATCGAGCTGAGTATCATCAGCATAACAGTGAAAGCTAATTCCATGTTTCCTAATGATATCTCCTAAAGGTCGCATGTACAGAGTGAACAGCAGCGGTCCTAGTACTGAGCCTTGTGGTACGCCATACTGAACTTGTGATCGATAAGACATCTCTTCATTTACTGCTACAAAATGATAGCGGTCAGATAAATATGATTTAAACCATGCTAATGCAATTCCACTAATGCCAACATAGTTTTCTAGTCTATTTAAGAGAATGTTGTGGTCAATGGTGTCAAATGCAGCCCTAAGATCAAGTAACACTACTAGAGAGATACAACCACGATCGGATGATAAGAGCAAATCATTTGTGACTCTAATGAGAAACATTCTTTATTCATATGAAAATACCCCAAAACGCACGAAAATCACACACAAGCCAGATATAGTCGAAATAAGTGCATTTATTAGCTTCTTGTTTCAGGTGAAGAGATGTGTCTTTAGCTTTGTTATCACGGAGGTCAGAATGAGGAAGTGTACACAGGACCCATCATGCAGAAGGGCAGGATTATGGTCACGTTGAACCACGTAAAATGATTGACAGCTGCACTGTGAATGAGAGAGCGATGAGATCATAACTGACGCAAATCAGGAAGAGGAGAGACAGAGCTCGCTGTGTTCGCTGTTTGAGCTCTTCAGATCGCGTAATTCAGTGGAAAATGAATAGAAATGTTATTCTGTATGACGAAATATTTCACAAACATGTGATGATAAATCATTATTTCTCCAAATATCCACACAATTGGACTGAGAGCCCTAGTGGATGCTGTATATTGCATGAATGTGAAAACAAATATACCGGAGAAGTTGGAATGGCTGCTTTATGAGAGATGATTTCCATTCAAAATAACGAATGTTACAGATTAATAATTTTGCACTCCCGGCATAAATTAAGAAATTAATGTCACTGCAAACCAGTTTTATCATAAACAGTGGTCAAATATCGAAGCTGGAGTCTTAAATCTTTCTAATAATGCTCATTTTGTCCAGATCAAGTTGGAGTGTGATGTTTTAACGAGTAATGAATGTTAAACAACAATAATCTGGGGCCGTCTGTCGTGTACCAGTTCGGTAGGTGTTGCTGTCACAAAACACTAGGGTCCTGGAACTGCGGTCCTAGAACTGCGGTCCTGAAACTGCAGCTTCCGGTTGTGCAGGAATACCCATCTCGGTCTTGGAGCCAGCCCTCTCTAGCTCAACAGCGCCCCACAGTTTTACAATGTAAATCTGTGGTGAAAAATGGAACTGCAGCACTTTCTAATTGAGAGCCATTGGGGAAGATTTCTGGCTGCCCCGCCGCTTATGTTCACATTACCTCACGTAAACCTCACCCCAGAACAAGACGATATCAGTCCACATCTGCTATGTGTCTGCATCAGGTCAGTAACTAGTAGGCATGTCTGTACTTCCTATGTGGAGTACCGTATTAAATTAATGAAAGTATAAACCCTTTAGTTTAAACATGCTCATGTGAATAGCTTTTCTACAGTCATTCTGTTGTGTTTGTTTTATGTTTGCTCTAAGAATAGACATGACTTTGTTTTCTTCATTGCATGGAATTCCTAACTTGCAACATTCTAAAATAAAATTCGGAAGTAATAAATAATATATTAAGGAAATTCTAGGTTACATTCTATGCATTTGTTGTGAAGTCTGCCAATCATAACTGAATAACGCAAGGACATCAGAATTCTGCCAAAAGTGTGTCTGATGTGTTCAGCAATTAGAATATAAAGTTTACAAAATGTGTATCATAAACTAGCATGAAGACACAGAATCTCCCCTACCTTAATGTATGGCCAGGAGCAGCTACTGAGTATTGATACAAAAACTTTAGCTGAAGTTTTAATAATAATAATGTTTAATAATGTCTAATTTAAAAGTTGTTCAAAAAAAAAAGTTTGTTCAATAAATATACTGTCATTAAAATCAGTTCATTTTAAAAATTCTGAAAGCATTGAAGATTAAATTAAATCTACAACATTAAAAAAACAAAACAAAAAAACATTAAATATTAGAATAATAAAATAGAATACAATTTGCATTACTGTCCATGATCGCGTCAAGGATCAACCAAATTTCTGTGCATTTTGAAAAGTGGATGTTTAGGAAAGTGCTGCGGCAAGTTTCTTTGCCATCTAGTGGTTTAAAGGAGAATAAAATAATATGCACCTTTTACCACAGTGCACCTTTAGCCCTGTTGTACCCTACCTGTAATAATAATAATAATAATAGTAATCAGTGGGTCTTTCAGGAAATTGTATAGTTCATCATCATTTCAATTAACAATAAAACAGAAATGTTACAAGATGGATTATGCTTCATGTCACTCTTAAATGAGTCTGTCTACACCACTGTTGACAGAACAAATAGCAGAATTAGACGGCAGGGTTTTATGCACATTTAGGTGGTTTGCTTTGGCTGAGGTTCATGAAATGTGCCTCGTGTATGCATTTAATTAAAGACATTTGCTGAAATCGGCAGTGCTAAAGCTGATGAATTGTTGGCAAGCCCCTGTTAAATAAGGAAACTGTGCATATCACTACTTTTTTCCCATTGAGGGTTTTAAGTTATTTAAGCTTTTTATTTCTAAGCTACATTATCACTTCAATAGTCCATTCTTTAAAGGTCTTCAGTACCATTCTCAGTCAGAGGTCATATTTAAATGTATTTTAAGAGACAAAACAGAAGTCTAAAATTGATGTCTGAGTCTCTGTGTTCAAAGGTTCAGTGACCTGGACAATGTCAAGCTGTGAGTGGCAAGACTTTCGACTTTGAAAAAAAAAAATTCAAATGAATAGCATGTGATCGAAATTCCATGCATGCCGTTTATTACATTTGAAAGGTGACTCGTCCCCTGAATCGTGGCCTCACTGAATAGCCTCGTGTAATCTGGTTGATTTAATGAAAGCGGGAAAGTAAGTGACAGGATTAAAAAATTGTTAGCACCAGCTCAAAAGTCATTCTTTAACACAATATATGGAACTCTAAAAGTCACAACTCTAATTGCCTGCAGGGTTGAAGAGGGTGGAAATGTCATGCTGATTGGGTTTCATACTGGGACTAAAGGAGAAAAGTTAACTGTGGCAAAACACTGATTGAATTGCCATTTCCCATCTCTACATCAAGATTTTGTTTAGCAGAAGGCTATTCCCTATTACTTTTTTTTTTTTTAAAGAATATATTAATCATTTGAAAGCGTGTACGAGGAACAAGGGAGGGCAGCTGTTTGGGTGGTAGACGAATGACAGGGCTATTGCCTTTCATTTCATCCCTTTCTCATTCTCTCTTCTATTTACATTTCGATCTTCCGTAGTCATGTTACAGTATATCCACGTCTACTTTCAAACAGTCCTTGCTTCCTCACTGATAGAAATGATTAGCTATGTAAATGAGTAAATGCTACAGGAAAAACCTTTTCTACATGAAAAAGTTAGTTCAGACAAGGATAAAAAAGAAGTAAATTATATATTAGTACTCAATTCAAGCTTGTAGAAATTAAAGCGTATATATATCAACAATATAAAATTAAGTAAAACGTAATCAGCTTTTCTAATACTGGTGTTCCTTTCATTCACTGGGCCATGAATAATTAATAAGGTTGATTTTTCACTGTTTTCCAGTTGCATTTACACCGTTTTTATCATTGCTTTTGTTGTTAGATTTGGAAACTTGCCATTTTGTGACATCTGGAGTTTGTTACATCTCCAATGTGTTGTGTACCAAGTATTTAGGTCTCTGTGTTCAGGTGCCGTGATACTAATACTGAATAGATACAGTATGAATCTATACAATATCCAGTGTAAGTAGATTGTGGTTCAATACAATGTTATTCAGTTTGAGTAAAAAAGTTTAGTTTGTGACATTTACTTAACTTACTGAAGTAGAAGTTTACTTAATTCTATATGTGAATTTAAATATTTTAAATATAATTAATTAATATTTACTAAATTTCTCAAATTAAATGTTTTCAATTAAATATCAAATGCAAGTTAAGATCAATATTAAGATTTTACTTGATAACAGGTTAGTTGTACAGAGCAGTAACAGTACAATCTACTCATAATGTGTTTTCAAATTGTTACGAGGATTTTATCAAGTAAATCCTCCAAATTATTATTTTTTCAGTGCTCTTTGACCTCTGGCGTTAGGATTTCTGAACACCAAGGCCTCAGTAACATAAACAGGCTCACTGCCCCCTCATTCCGAATCATTTTAATCATTTTTCACCAAGTGCTGTATTGACTCCTTTCACTCTACAGGCTAAGTGCTGCACAGATCCCAGCATGCTTTGCAAGCCCAATTCAGATAATTAGGCCCGGCTGTGTCGATCAATAATGCCAGCTGGAAATAGGGTGGACAACAGATCACACCCCGGGCTGAGAGTGGTAGCACCAGAGGGAAGGATAGAGGGAGCAGAGGGGGAAAGAAGAGAGATCAGCAGGTGAGACGCTTGGGAAGTGCTGAGTGATTTGTTCAGATATACTGCAAGGTACCGAGGACATGAGGAGAGGGCTAGAGGAGGCAGAAGGCATGCGGAGTGACTGTGGAGAAACATACACTGCCTACATCCGTCAAACAAGTGTTTTTTTTTTTTTTTTTATAGAATAATGGGGACTTTGTTGTTATTATGCAGAGCTAATGAGATTTTCTACTCTCTATTCCTAAAACTAACTCTATTATTTTTTTGGCAATTTTAGATTTTCATTAAAACATTACTTATGATGTGCATCAAGCTGTTTTCCTCGAGGGAGCCGTTTTAGAGCCGCGTTGTTACTGTTAAGTAAAAATAAATCTAAAACTAATAAAATATTTCCATTAGCTAAAATAAAGCTAAAGTAAAATTTAAGTGCTAGATGGAAAACTGAAAACTTTATTAGAAATGTTGCCATGGCAAATAACTGAAATAACATAAGTTTAATAAAATGATTTTTGAAATATTAAAAACCTAATAAAAATGACAGAAGAACATAACAAAATGACTAAAACTTAAAAAAATTATTAAAATATATATTTTTTAAATTAAAGCTAATTCAAGATATTAATAAATACTATAAATGATTGTAAAATAACACGGTCCCATGAGTTAAAGTGTCTTTAACCATGTACTAATATTTAAATTAATCATTTGATATAACACACACACACACACACACACACACACACACACACACACACACACACACACACACACACACACACACACACACACACACACACACACACACACACACACACACACACACACACACACAATTTTTCTAGGCTGGCAGACTCCTGTTGTTCCAGCATGGGGGCCTTTGTGTTCCCTATTCACTGCATGTGTAATTATAGTGAATTCCTGCAAACACAGTGTGTGAATTAAGTGTGTTACTGTTGCAGTGGGCTGAATTTAAAATCAATTAGCCACATCACATGTAGAAATCAACAGAAAAGATTCATGCAACTCCACAAAGTGGTTACTCAGTACTGAACAGTTAAAGGGTTAGTTCACCCAAAAATGAAAATTCTGTCAGTAATTACTCACCTCATGTTGTTCCATCCCCGTAAGACCTTCGTTCATCTTCGGAACATGAATTAAGATATTTTTGATGAAATCTGAGAGCTGGATCACTCCTCCATAGGCTTCTTCAGGGATTAGAACTTGCCGGCCTCGAAAAGTTATTAAAGACATCGTTAAAATAGTCCAAGTGACTACAGTGACTCAATCTTAAGTACGACAATACTTTTTGTGTGCAAAAACAAACAAAAATAACGACTTTATTTCAACTATTAATTTCCTTCTCTGTGGGCCTCTAGTCAGTTAACGTAGTGTGATTGCGTAGAGCTACGTCACACGTAGGCTCACTATTGGCCGACGCTGGTCATGTGTGTGATGCTTGTGACGTATAACAACAGAAGCTTACACTATTACACTATTACACTATCCCCTTAATATAACAGTAAGTATGTATGGTATAACGAGAGCTGCTGATTATATAAATATTTCAAATAAATACAATGACATTTGTACAATGACATAAATACAATGACAGTTCTGTCAATTAATATGTTCCTCTGGATTAATATTGTCTCTTCACCACCACACTTATGTAACAAAACTTAATTTAAAGCAAACAAAATCACAGAGTAAAATCCAAGAGTAAATCTGGTCCTGAAAAACCTGTACACCTTTGCAAGCATGTCCACTGTGACTGACAGAAATGTGAGAGCCACATTGACAACACACAACAGAAATAGCCTAGCAAAATAAATAAGCAGACACAGAAAAACATGGCTGCCACTTGAAAAAAAATAAGTTGTGCCAACTTTTGCAAACGCAGCAAAATCGAGACAGAGCTCCATTTCCTCGCTGCTGTGGAATACAAAGAACTGAGTGAAAAGTTCTTCAACAAAATAAAACCGATAAATCACAAATTTCTTTCTGATTGTCTGTCCTTCCATTCGTCTGTCTTTAGTTTATATCTGTGCAAATGAACTAGCATTGCATATAACATTTAAATAAAGAGGGAGAAAGAAAGAGATTGAGTAAGAGAATAAGATAATCTTAATAATCATCATTTTAAAAAAGAATCCTTAAAACTTAAGACAAGCAGCTCAGCTTCTGATCTGGAATTAATCTTTGTATTAAAACCGGCTATGTTTGCATGCAAAACTTTTGTTTCAATTCAATCTGATTGATGAATCTGAATGTAGTGTTTACATGAACGCTAAACAAATGATCGTGTGAATGTGCGGGTTTATATGTCACAAGCTTTAAATCAGAATAAATGTTTTGACATTCGCACACTGCACAAATATACAGAGTTTCCCTCTGTTTGCACAAAATAAACATTCTCCCCCATTGGTTCTTAATTTGTATTAATACAAAAATTGCATGTAAACTGTTGTGCTGTGCTGCTTAAATTTTTCACACAGTAAAAATGCACCTCCCCACACCCAAAACTAGTCGTCTGTGGATGATAATTCGAAAGAACAAATACTGCTGGGACTTTGTCCTGCTCCACTTTACAGATGCAGAGTGATGGGAGAATTTTAGGATGACGGGACACTCATTTTTGACACTTTATTCCACGGAAGAACAGCTCGCTCTGCGTGTCAAACGTCATTTCGCTACTTTTCTATACATAGAAAAGGAATAAACCACCACTTTCAGTCCAATCAAAATTTTATTCTGATCAAGCTCAATCGGATTGATTAAGGTGTTTACATGAAGGCTTTTCAGTCTGATTAAGCTGTCAATCTGATTACTAACGGATTATTTGGTTGCATGTAAACGTAGCCATTGAGGTAAAAAAAAAACACGAAAAAGAACGAGATTATTGACATGCCACAACAAATGTTACTAAATATGCTGAACAAAGTGAACCATTTACAAAAGGACAAAGCACTGGCTTTCAATGTGCAGTGTAATGTTTTTTAAGTAAATAAATGACTCTTAATTATGAATACCGTTGTGAGTTTGAAGTATCATCATCTTCTTACAGCTCCTTGTTTCTACATATAGGCAAGCTTGTATAACTGGGAACAATAATCGCAAGGGAAGTGTCACATATTGTGCTATTTTAGATCTTTATTTTTTTTAAATGAACAACACATTGAAAGAGGATGTTTTAATATTTATACATCCGATGTCTTATAGTCTGTTTAGTGACATGGGAATTGTTAGCAGGGGTCAACAGATGTAGAACAGAGTATCACACAGGTTTGTTATGTTTGTCCCATCAATATCTCACAAAGCTTGTTTTGATCACCAACTTTGGACATCTGCACTGAACTATCTGTATAGTATCTTTGTCCCATCTTCTGCAAATAAAACGTGAGAATGTGATTGAATCATTAGTGGTTGCATCACATCGGTGAAGGAACAAATGAGGCCTCCATTCATAAAATGTCAAGATAACCAATTGACTGTTCGCAAAGACCCGCCCCTTTTAGTTACTGTTGCTATGCCCGACAAGCCACGCCACTCTCACGCCACACACCATGTTCTCACACAAGTGAAATATAGCCTACATCGCGGAGCAAAAAGTACACTGACAGACAGGACAGACCAGGGCTGCGTTTCCCAAAAGCATGGTAAGCCTAAGAAGATCGTAAAAACGATCGTACGAATGATCTTAATATTACGGTCTGTTTCCCAAAAGCATCGTAACTTAAGTAGCACTTGAAAATCATCGTAGATCTACGAGTGCTCTGGAGTAATCGTAAATCCCCAAGTGCATCGTACGAAGACAGATTTATGAGGTCACCTGCAGGACAACCGGCACATTACACATTTAACTTTATTCAAGTGCAATGTGATTATAATATAAGGTTTTAATTTATTACTCATTTTTTGTTTAAATGAATTTACAAATAAAATAATTAAAAAGTGCAGAAAACAATAAAACAAAAAAACAAATAATTTGATCTAATATTTTTAATTTAAATTAAATGAATGAACACAAAAAATAATAAAAGGTGTAATATGCTTCAAAGACTGGGGAAATAGGATGGACTAAAAAAAATATGTCAATGACTTGCTCACATGCACGAAAACCAGCCATGTAGCCTGTTTCTTGGTTGACCATCATGTGGTCCCATGCCATCTTTGTCCTTCTCCTCCACCTCTTCATCCTCCTCCCTGCTAAGGACACTCATATATCCTGACTAAAACACTAAACATTCTCAAATAATCATGTTCTCAGCATTCTCAAACTGCTGAGATGTTGTGGCTACAGTCTGGACAACAGAAGATGGAGGCTGAGGCCTGGCAGGGTTGTTTGGAGGACTAGGAGATGGTAGATGCTGGGAGATGGCAGATGAAACTGATGGTTCCTCTGAGCATGAAGGACCTGACCAGGCTCAGGTTGACTTACGCCTACTCCTCCATGGATGTCAATACAACCACAAATGCCATCTGAAGTACTTGTGCCAAGTATTGACAAGGCCTTTTCTTCCTCTGCTGTGAGAAGGGGGAATCATTGGTCCCACCACCTGTTTTATTAAATGTTGTCCTCTGCAGTTTCTTTTAGCAAGGCTGGCAAAGTCCTGCCACTTCTTCCTGACCTCCTTCCCTGAACTTTTAATGCCCCTAGTTGCAGTCGGTTTTGTAGCAATAATCTCCCAGATTTTTTGTTTTTGTTTTATTTGTATGACTGCCCTTAAACCTGCTGAATAAAATATGTTGTATTGCTCCACCTCCTGTAAAATCACATTAATCTCCTCTTTAAAAAAAAAATATTTTCTTTGTTTTTTTTGGTTCAGCCAGTTTGCTGGTGTCTCCGCCTATATGTTTGTGCTTTTATAGATTATTGGCCTCGTAGAAAATGCACATCAGATGAAAACAATTAGGCTATACATTTCAAAATACAAGCGTGTGCTACAATTACGAGCATGACATTTCAGCACTTGACAAACGGACAGCGACTCTAAGTAGCACTTAAAGCACAGCTGCGCACGATCGTGCTAAGTGCGTTTTTGTGAAACGCACGTGAAATGAACACGAACGTTCGTAAAGTCACTCGTAGAAAATGCTCGTAAGTGCTAAAATCCATCATTATCGGGAAACGCAGCCATGGTTACTTTTGATATGAAACAAAGTCTCAACTTTCACATTTGGTCATTTTTTTAAAATAAATTTTAACAATAAATACCGTTTTGTGGCTCTTTAATGTGTTGTGAGAGATCGCTGTAGAGCCTCTTAAAGCTGCTCGTGAACCAATCATCTCTTCCTTCTAGTTAATTTATAGCATCAAATAAACGTGAAAGAACATAATAAGCAATGTTTTTTTAACCGTGGAAAGACATCAGTAGCCTACACTCTGTTTTTCAAGTTCTAATCCACCGACATTAATCTACTAACTCTCCTGACTGCTTTGTCGGACAAAAATGACGTATTTGGCGGATGGCGAATTATGATTGGTCAGATCGCCTGTCAATCAAACTCCCAGAGAGGAGTCAATTATGATACATGAAGGTCTACTAGAGAGAGGTTTTTTGTACCTGAGCTACATTATGAATGTATAATCTAAGTTAGATAATGTGTCTTATACGTGCACATACATTTCATAGTGCATATTTTGCAGGTGCTTTATAGTCCAATCACATTTTCACACATTTTACTTTATATTAAAAATAAACTATGCATTAACTACAATGCAAATCAATTGTGATTTATTATTATGTTTGACAGCCCTAGTAAAAAGGTATTTTAATGCAGTGGAAAAGAATGCAAATGTAAAAAATTTAGTGAAATAATCTTGATGGAGCAAAGACGTAAATGTAAATATATGCAGAATAGAGACACAAGAAGACTGATTGGCATACATTGTATGTCTCACACAGGGCAAAAGTGTGAATGTTTGAGGACTGTGTTATGCAAACAACTTGCTAAATACAGGTTAGACCTACGGTATAGTTTGAAGTGTTCATGAACTGCAAATATTTTATTTAGACAAATGTTTGGGTTTGTGCTCAAAATGTGTTGAGTGGAAAGACAACAGAAGCGCATAAGTTCATTATCAATGCCAATTCTGGATCCTTTAGTGCTTAATCTAAAACACAGTGGCATGTGTATTTGGGGAACTTCCATGTCACCCAAATGTTAAATCTGTTGAAAACGCAACATCTTTACGTGGGTTTGTAAAGACAATAACCGATAACTACAGACTGAAACATAAGGTTATTGAGTAACTGTGAATGAATAACACAGGAAAAGACAACTAGACACAGTAAGACAAAAAAAGAACAAAGACACGTTTGAGAACGGAGACGTTCCTGCTAGGGATGTATGTGCAGCCCAAACACACAATATGGTGACAACCATCACCGGAATTACCTCCGGTACCACCGGACTTGGATGCACTGAGACCACAGGACTAAAAAACACCAGACTGGGAAGAGCTGAGACCACCAGACTTGGGACCACTTGACAGAGAATCATTGAGACTACCGGATTTGGGACCACCGGCTAAGGAAGTGCAGGGACCACAGGACTCAGGACCACTGGACTTGACCCGGTCACTGCTCGTATCTTAGAGGTGGATCTATCACATTGGCTGTCAGTTAGAAAATTAATTGTGGCCCTTGGAGTTTGGAACATATCAAAAAGAATCTCAAGGGGTACTTGAGCGACCATGATGTGTGGAGACTCTGGTATGGCAGCCATGACTTGACAAGACTCTGGCATGGCCTTTACTGTAGGAGCGTTGAGTTCATCATCAGTCATTTCTATAGTAAATGATGAAACACTCAACATTAGGGCTAAGTAAAAATACTGAGCAAGAGTCTAGTGAGGGGTATGTTGAGGAATGGAACAAGATATATTTTCCTTTAAGCCACCGTGCTATTAATCCACACAAACAGATACATTTGACTGATTTTATTGATTTTATTCTTCCAAGGTATGAAGGTATTGTGAGAGATGCGATTCATACTGCTGTCTATAACAAACCATTATGAAAACATATCATTTACAATTTGATCACAAAACATTAAGTCAGTTAACAAGTGGAGCAAGTATCTTTATGTACATAAATCATTGGCATGAATCCACTAGCAGTGTACATGTTCAAGCTTACTTAAAGTACAGTTAAAATATATATATTTTTAAGTAACATATTTACTACTTAAATACACTGTCGAAAATTATTGTTGGTTGAACTTTAAAAAAGTTACCTGTTGCCTTAATTTTCTAGAGTACATTTAAATAAAAAAAATTGAGTTAATACAATGAAGAAGATTAGTTGAATAAATAGAAACTCAAAATATTATGTTATCTGAACCTCATTAATTATCTAAGTTGATTTGACAGAAGATAAAAAGTTGTGATAACGCATGAAAATATTTGTTTACCGTGTAGGAACGTTTACTTAAAGTGCAAAATAATATATAAATAATAACACTATACTATAAATATGATGTGTATTCGCTTAAAGAAAGCTTACAAGTATGCTTACAGTATAAAAACGGTAAAAATAGAAGTTTACTTAAACTGAAATTAGTCTAGCAGTACTTAAAAGTGTACTTTCATAAATTAAAAAGGTCTGTAGAAGTATACATAAAAGTTTGCTTGCTGTAGTTCAGTATATTTGATACAAAATACAAAAGACAAACTTTGTTTACTCAATTTTTACTTAAATATTACACTTAACATTTAAAAGTATACTTTTAAAAACTCAAAGTTTACTGCTGTTACATGTAACATTTAAAAAATATACCTTTTAAACTAAAAAGTGGGCCAATTTACTAAGTATTACTAAGTATTCAAATGGTACACTTAGAAGTTTACAAGTAGGCCTACATTGATTTACTATACTTGTAAAAGCATAGATGAAAAATATACTTTCTAAACTTCTAAAGATAAACTCAACTCTGTAAATGTATGTATGAGTATATGGTTTCTAATTGAAATCTTATACAAATATGACAGTGCCTTTTCTCTCAATGCAATTTCAATTTGACTGTCAATTTGAGCGCTGCAAATAAGTGGTTTGTGAGTTTCATCCATTTTGCCATCCATCTTCCCAGACAAACGCTTTTAAACCTCCCATTTGCCAGTGATATAAAATGTATCCGTCAAGAAGGTTCTAATTTATTATATTAATTGAAAAAGATAATTAATGTTTGTTTGAAACATTACATGCATCACAGTTTAATTTAATGAGATACTTACATGGTTATAATAAAGAACATCTCCAACGTTATTTGAAAAGCTTGAGCCTCAGAGAGAGTTGTCAATCGACAGATGGTTGTATGTGTAAGTGACTGACAGGGAGCTAAAAAAAAGACACGAGCGGGTCAGTGAGAAGGTCTGCAATCTCAGCCCTCTCGGCCAGTGTGTGTTTCTGTGTGAGAGTGTGAATTTGAGAAAGAGACAGAGACAAAGAGAAGGCTGACATAAGGAGGTGTGTGTGTGCCCTTGCACTCTTGTGTGCTAAAGGGGATAGAGTGTGTCTCCCCCATGCCATGTTAGAAAGTGTGTGGAAGAGAGGGGAAGGGAACGGTTTGAGGTAGTATTTTACACCTTACGACATTTTGACAGGGCGAGTGCTCACTCTGTGGAGTGGGTTGTGAGGAGTGGGTCCTTTTTTTGAAGTTTCACACCTGTTATGAGAGGAGAGAGAGAGAGAGAGAGAGAGAGAGAGAGAGAGAGAGAGAGAGAGAGAGAGAGAGAGAGAGAGAGAGAGAGAGAGAGAGAGAGAGAGAGAGAGAGAGGAGGCGGGGGGAATAGAATCATCTCTAGCCCTTTCTCAACATCTTTTCACATTCTCCTCGCTCTCTCTCTCCTTCGATTTCTGACAGTTGACTTAGACTGAGAGAGAAATCTCCCCCCTGTGGTTCTCCACAAAAATACAAAGATGTACTGTCACACACCACACACTTTTTTTTTCCTTCTCACACTCAGGATTTTTCACGCACACATACTTTCTTTTCAGTGTATTACGCTTTCTTTTCTCTCTCTTTCTCTCAAACACCCTCCTTGTTGCTCATCTTCACACAAATACTTACCCTCCAGCACACACAAACAACAGTTTTTCACTTTTGTAGAAGTTGTAAGTGACAGTTTGATGCCACACCACAGCACAACACACAGGTGAAGTGAGAACATGACCAAACAGAGAGATACTGAGAAAGAGCGATGCAGGTATTAACTCAGATGTTATGTTCCAGTCGCCCGATTGTTCCCTGCGAAAGGAATATCATCGTTATTAAGTCATATAACCATGTAAAGATGACATCAATTAATCTGAAAAATCGAATTTCTTCTAAAATGTATTTACGTCTTAGTAAAATTATTTAAATGGCTAGTTTTATCCTCTCTGTTGTTTCATTGTAGGGGGTAAAACATAATGCAATTAAATAGTGATGACTGAGATGTTCAAATGTTCCTCAAAAGCATGTTGTATCATATTCGATATTAACTTTTTTCTAAAAAAATATGAAAGGATAATCTAGTATGTGTTAATCTTGAAATATTACTAACATTATGACAGTTTTACTTACATATACTTTATAAAAATCAGTAAAGATTTCACAGCAAAGACAATGTACCATGACATGAAGGAGGACCTCTTTACCAATTTTTACTAATATGCAAAATTTATAATAAGCTTAGGCCTTTTATGCTAAAATAGTATAGAAGATTTGTGCAACAGGTTTTTCCGCACAGTTTAGATCATATTGATAATTTAGAAGCATTAGCAATGAGTGTATAAAATATGATACAGTATGCTTTGTTTAAGTGAGATTGTGATAATCGAAATTAAGCTGTCTTCAAATTTTTTTCATCAAAATGTCTTGGGGAAAAATAACTCTGCATCACAGATTCCACAATTAATTATTATTTTCAGCTTTGATAATAATACCAAAAAAGTTTCTTGAGCATTAAATTAGCATATTAGAATACTTTCTGAAGAATCACATGACAATAAAGACGGTAAGGCTGCTGAAAATTCAGCTTTGCCATCATAATATTAACTATTTTAATGTACTATTGATCAAAGAAATGTACATATTTAATTGGTAACGCTTCACAATAAGGTCTCATGTGTTAGTTAATCCATTATCTAACATGAATGTCTCGGTTACGTATGTAACCCTCGTTCCTTGAGTAGGGAACGGAGAAGTTACGTCGGATGACGACGAATGGGGGTTTCGCTTAGAACACCTATCGACTTCGAGTATTACAAAACGAGCCAATGGCGATGAAATGCCATGGGTCTGCGGAATTTGCATAGCGTATCTCCGCCCCACCGCGTGGGTATAAAGGAGGACGCCGGCAACATGCAGGTATGTCTTCGCTGAGGAGCCAAGACTGAACTCAGGCGTCTGCCCAGCGGTACAGCGGAAGTGGCAGGGAGACGTAACGTCTCCGTTCCCTACTCAGGGAACGAGGGTTACATACGTAACCGAGACGTTCCCTTTCGTAGTCACTCCGAGTTACGTCGGATGACGACGAATGGGGGTCCCCGTGAAATCACGCCACCTTCACAGCTGTCTTCCAGTGCCCTGCGAAAGTCTGATCCCCCTGTCGTGATACTGGCACAGACGAAGGAGTCCTACTTAACCGAGGAATACCAAGGTACACTGGGAAGCATATCTCAGAGGAGATATGCCGCAGCATGACTACCCGTAGAGAGGAATTAAGATACACATATGGCCGGAGGGCTACATATGGAGGAACACTGGAGTGACCAGCCCGAGGGGTGGCAACTTTCAACTCCAGGAGGGCAAGGTGGCTTGCCAAGGGAAAGACACATGCTCAAGGAGGCTTACAGTGGAAATACACATGTGGGGGTTACTCAGGGAGGAACCATGCACACGGAGGCACCTAGCCGACGCCCAGACAATAGACACTGGCGCCAGCGTCAACAGTGCTGGAGGAACTCAGGGCTTCAAAGAGGAAGGCTCACCTGAGGAATAATCGCACGTATCCAGTCTGTGGAGTGGAATGGCGAGCAAGCGAAGACACCTGAGCGGGTCCAGTACTAGCTAACTGAAGCGAGTACACGAGAGGACACAGGCTCAACTCGGAGATTATAGAATCTGGCGAATGTGTTGGGGGTTGCCCAGCCTGCAGCTGTACAAATGTCTGCCAGCGAGGCGCCATGCGCTAGAGCCCAAGAGGAAGCCACACTCCGGGTGGAGTGGGCTGTCACACCAAGGGGGCACGGTCGGCCTTGCTGTTGGTAAGCCAAAGCAATGGCGTCCACTACCAGTGAGACAACCTCTGCTTTGAGAGAGCCTTTCCCTTCAGTCTCCCACCATAACAGACAAAGAGCTGGTCTGAGGTCCTGAAACACTGCGTACTGTCTACATAAGCGCGGAGAGCGCGTACTGGACAGAGCAGTGCCAAGGCTGGGTCTGCCTCCTCCCGGGGCAGCGCTTGCAGGTTCACCACCTGGTCCCGGAAGGGGGTGATGGGATCCTTGGGCACATAACCAGGCCGGGGTCTCAGGATCACGTGAGAGTGACCGGGCCCGAATTCCAGGCACACTTCGTCAACGGAGAATGCGTGCAGGTCCCCTACCCTCTTGATAGAGGCCAAAGCAACCAGGAGCGCTGTCTTCATAGACAGGAACTTAAGCTCAACTGAATGCAGAGGCTCAAAGGGAACCCTCTGCAGGGCATTTAAGACCACTGAGAGGTCCCAAGAGGGAACGAGAGGAGGGCGAGGAGGATTCAGTCTCCTCGCTCCTCTCAGGAACCTGACGATCAGGTCGTGCTTGCCCAGAGACTTACCTTGAACTGCTTCGTGATATGCGGCGATAGCGGCCACATACACCTTCAGGGTGGAGGGAGACAGCCTTCGCTCCAACCCATCTTGCAGGAAGGAAAGCACGACAGAGATCGAGCATCTCCTGGGGTCTTCTCGACGAGAAGAGCACCAGTTGACGAAGAGGTTCCACTTCAACGCATAGACATGTCTCGTGGACGATGCTCTAGCGGAAGTGATGGTAGCCACCACCGCTGGTGGCAGGGTACTCAAACCTGCCTCGTCCCGTCCAGGAGCCACACGTGGAGCCTCCAGAGATCGGGTCGAGCGTGCCAAAGGGTGCCCCGTCTCTGAGAAAGGAGATCCTTCCTCAGAGGAATTGGCCAAGGAGGTGCTGTCGCGAGGAGTACCAGTTCGGAGAACCAGGTCCGGGTGGGCCAATACGGTGCAACCAGAATGAGCTGCTCCTCGTCCTCCTTGATCTTGCACAAGGTCTGTGCGAGAAGGCTCACTGGGGGAAACGCATATTTGCGTAGGCCCCGCGGCCAGCTGTGCGCCAGTGCATCCGTGCCGAGAGAGCCCTCGGTCAGGGAATAGAACAGGGCGCAATGGGTCGAGTCGAGAGGCAAACAGATCTATCTGTGCGTCCCCGAACTGGTCCCAAATCAGCTGAACCGACTGGGGATGGAGTCTCCATTCGCCGGAGATGGCCGAAACCGTGACAGCTCGTCGGCTGCAAGGTTCCGATCTCACGGAATGTAGATAGCACGAAGGGACCTCAGGTGCTTCTGACTCCATAAGAGGAGGTGGCGTGCGAGTTGCGACATACGGCGGGAGCGTAGACCACCCTGACGGTTGATGTACGCTACAGTCGCGGTATTGTCTGAACGGACTAGTACGTGTTGACCCCTGAGCAACGTGAGGAAACGGTGCAGGGCAAGGCGTACTGCCAGCAACTCGAGGCAATTGACAAGCAGAAGGCGCTGGGGTCCTGTCCAGGAGCCCGCGGCAGCATGTCCGTTGCACATGGCGCCTCAGCCCGTGGAAGAGGCATCTGTGGAGACAACAACATGCCTGGAAACTCGCTCTAGGGGAACACCGGCCCGTAGAAACTGAGGTTCCACCACGGGGTGAAGGTCTGACGACAGGTCGGAGTTACTGTAACTCGGAGCGTGCCAAGATGCCATGCCCACCTCGGGACTCGATCGCGAAGCCACAGCTGAAGCGGTCTCATATGAAGCAATCCGAGCGGCGTTGCCGCGGCTGCAGATGCCATATGCCCCAGGAGCCTCTGAAACAATTTCAGTGGGACCGCACTCTTGTTTAATGGCTGAGTGGAGAAGGCGACCAAGTCCATACCGAGAAAAGAGCTCCTCTGCACGGGGCAAAGTTTACTCCTTTCCCAGTTGACCCGAAGGCCCAGACGAGCTAGGTGCCGGAGCACTGGGTCCCTGTATTCACAAACCTGGTCTCAGGAGTGAGCTTAAGACAGCCAGTCTCCGAGATAGTTCAGGATGCGAACCCCGTGTTCCCATGGAGGAACAAGGGCTGCCTCAACAACCTTGTGAAGGCGCGAGGAGACAGGGCTAGCCCGAATGGGAGAACAGAGTACTGACATGCGCGCGCCCTGACAGCAGAACGTAGGTACGGTCTGAGTCGAAGGAGAACGGAGACATAAGAGTAGGCGTCCTTCAGGTCGATCGCTGCAAACCAATCCTGTGGCCGCACACATCCAGAAATGCGTTTGGCCAGGAGCATCTTGAACGGCAGCCTGTGAAGGGAGCGGTTCAGATGCATTGGTCCAGGATTGGCCGTAACCCACCAGACTTCTCCGGGACAATGAGGTAGGGACTGTAAACCCGGACCTCATCTCGGCTGGAGGGACAGTCTCAATCGCACCCTTCGCCAGTAGGGAGCAACCTCCGCTCTCATGATAGGGGCATAGCCACCGACCAAAGTGGAGCGGACTCCCGTGAAGCAGGGAGGAGACCGTGCGAACTGAATCGCATAGCCGAGCCGATGGTTCGCACGACCCAGCGGAACAGATAGGGAGCTCTAGTGCAGGCTCCCAACTGTGCCAGCGGAGAGAAGAACCACAGACGTCCCCCCGGTGGTGCAGCGAAGCGGAATGACCAGCCCAGACGAGGGCGGCATAGCGGCCCGGTGTGGGGGCAAGGTCATAACCGCACCCTGACAGAGGAGGCCAGGGAAGGACCAGCGTTCCACGGGGGCCTGCTCTGTCAGGGGTCTGGCGACAGAGGGGGACAGGGGCGAAACGGTCCGTGGACGGCACGCCGTGTCAACCACCTCTGGGGACTCTGTATGCTCAGAGAGGAGAGAGTCAGTTCTTTTTGAATAAGGATTCTTCCCCAGCCCTCCACCAGGGAAAGGAGTGGCCCTGCTACCAACTCCTGGAAAGAACTGAGTCTCATCTCTGAGCAGCCCATCTCAAAAGTGCCGCTTAACCCGGCGTTTAGCGGGGTGCGGGGCTGGAGAGGGCTGTGGCATCCCCCTACGGTCTTCCAGAGCCAGGCCCGGGTGAACGGGCGGGGTTGGAACCGTGGGAGGGAGCCTTCGGCGGTGGGCAGACTGAGGGATCTGAGCGGACGGCGGGGCCGTCGGGCAGAATAACCTCAATCTGCTCACGCGCGGTTGAGAACTGTTGGGCAGAAGCACTCAACCGCACCGCCGAAGAGGCCGACCTGGGAGATGGGGGTGTCGAGCAGACGGGTCCGCCCGACATCTTGCACATCAGACCGGTCAGCCGGTCTGACTCCGAGAGCGTACGGCCACTTTCGTCGCTCGGAGAGCAAGGTCAGTGGCGGCGCGCAGCTCACTGAAGAGCCTCGGGTCAGTCCCGCCCTCCTGCATGTCCATGAGCGTCTGGGTCAGGTAGACCAGCAGAACGGTCATAGGATGCAGTGAGGCAGCTGCCTGTCATGTGGCACTATAGGATTTCGCCACAGATTACTGTGACGAAAAGAACTACAGGCTTGGACGGGTGCTTAGGATTGCGCCGGGAAGCACTCTGAGGACACAGTAGCATGGCAACAGAGCGTTCAACCAGGGGAACCCCAGTGTACCCATGGGCAGCGGCCCCTGGGGGGAGGAAAGGCGGATGAGACCAACGAGAGGACCCGTGAACTGGGGAGGAAAGATATTGGGAGTCCCGGGAGGAAAGATATTGGGGTTTGCCGTGGACGCGTCAGCGGCCTCACCCAAAAACCAATCGTCCCGGGAAAGCATGGCCATCATCTCCGGATCAGACTCAGGCACAGCCGTATGCACACCAAAGGGTGGCAGCTGTGAAGAGTCGTCATTTCCAGAAGAATCAAGCCCGCCTAGTGATGCTGCTACAGACACAGCATCATCCTCTGTAGCTTCAAATGAAAACACACGGGCCACCCGAGGGTAGACTCGTGGAATCATCAGTTCGCTAGCGGGCACCGTCATTAAAGAGGGGGGGCTGGGGCGTGGACACAGAGTCGGCGCCTTGTTCCAGACCAACACCCTCAGGTCACCCTGTCCACCAGCCGAAGATCGGGTAGTGGATGAGGGGACTCTCACTCTTGCGAGTTCACCGAGTCTCGACCTATATATGACGCGATGATCTCGTTCCCAGAGAGAACATGAGTCATCCACGAGCGCTGTTCAAGCATGATCAAAGCCCAAACACACTAGACAGCGCTCGTGCCCATCAGAGTCCGATACCAGTCCGCTGCAACCAGAAATGCACGGGCGAGCCGTCTTTAAAAAGACGTGCCGCGTGCGAGCTCTTTTATGAGAGGAGAAAAAAACTCCGCGATGTTGAAGCGCACAGGGAGACACACACACACTGGCAGATCACTGCACAGATCAGCAGGCACTGTGAGCTCGCTGCAGATCGCCGTCACACCAACACCGGAGAGAGAAGCTCGTCTCATAGAGCGAAGTCAGAGATGATTGTGGAGTGAAGAAATATTCTTGGCTCCGAAGCGAAAACATTCCTGCATGTTGCCGGCGTCCTCCTTTATACCCACGCGGTGGGGCGGAGATACGCTATGCAAATTACGCAGACCCATGGCATTTCATCGCCATTGGCTCGTTTTGTAATACTCGAAGTCGATAGGTGTTCTAAGCGAAACCCCCATTCGTCGTCATTTGACGTAACTCGGAGTGACTACGAAAGGGAACTAACAATAAGCAGCATATTGTTTATTAACATTTGTTAATTTTATTACTGTAATAAAACATATTGATGTTCAATTTAGTTCACAGTGCACTAACAAATAAAACTTTTGATCCTAAAAATGTATTAGCAAATGTTGACATTTAACTTAGCTAAGATGAGTGAATTCTCTGTATTCTAAAGCATTGTTCATCTTATTGTAAATTGTTACCATTTTATCATAGTGGAAATCCACAAAGCATTCTTAATGAATGGATTTCTCCAGATTCTGAGTGTGTAGAGAGCAGTGAGCACTGCATAATAGGGACCTCTGAATCGGAAAATGGCTAATGAAGAAAAGAAAGAAAGAAGACAGAACGGGAGATCAGTCACAATCTGCCATGTCATACGAAGATTTCCCCAAACATTATGTCTCTCGTTCTCTCCTCATTGACAGGGCAGATTAAGGAACACTGGGGTTGGGGAACATAATGCATGCTGCTATACGCTGCCTGTGCCTCGATAATAACAGTAGTGCCAACCTCAACACCTGCATATTATGGGTGGATGGAGGGGGGTTAGAACATTGTGTTAGCTTTTATCAACCACTTCTGCACAGGCTTATACAGGGGAGGGTAAGGTGGATAGGTGGGAGGAGAGAAATGTGTACTATTGAGTTATAAAGGAAAATAACGTGAGAGTGAAGATCCAGAACTGAACGAATAGAGAAAGGGTTACATAGAATGACAAGAGAAGGAGATGAAAATAAAAAAACGATGGGAGCAAAAGCAAAGGGAGTCATACGAGAGGTTCAGCGATTCTTGCCCATCTTGTCTTAGATGTATTATTAATGTGGGGGCTGAGTGAGAACTGTGAGTCAGGAACAGAGCTCAATGTGTTCAGTGACATCAGGCGATGACGCTTATTTAAAAAGGGAATAAATATACATGCATGTCCATAAGGGTTTCTGACAACCAACAATAGATGTGGCTAAAAATGTATGATTGGTAGGCCTCTTGTTTATATCTGTGGGTTGTAACAGTATTGACCGAGTGACTTCTTGACCCATCTGTCTGTTGGTTTCTGTATTTATTGGATGGGAAGTGAGAACTGGCATTCCTTTTGTTCCCTCTGGATAGATGGTGGAGTTCTATCAGGAATGCTGATAATTCATGCTTGTATATTGGACTGTTATGACAGACGTAGAACTGATCTGTGGGCTGGTAAAAAAAAAAAAAAAAAAAAAAAATTAAAATAACCTCCTGATCTTGAACTGTTTTAAATAGCATTGGTTCTCAATGAGAATTCTAAAGGGCTGCATTTAAAGGATTGATATTAGTCAAGACGATGAATAAAATTAAAAGTTTTTAACATTACGAGAGCTCTGGAATATTATGATAAAAATGCTTGTCTCTCTGCTGTCTTTTGAACCATTACCAAAGGACAATGAAAAAATAGAATCATGTTGACGTTGATAATGAAATGTGACAAAATCCTTTCAAGGACTTGCTGAATACCAAGGAATAGCTCTCAATGTATTAACGTCTGAAATTGTCAGATTTTGTTACATTGAATTTTCTTTGTAGTTTCCTCATGACCTAGTCTGGCTATCACCAGACCAAGCTCAATCTTTTAAGATTGAACATCAGTCTGGGGAGTCTGCTCTGTATTTTCTACTGTACAAGAGGCGTGATCAACGGGCATAGTTCAAATGACTCTGTATGCAATTGGATAGTCATTCAACCAATGAGACCAATGATCCGGGTGACGTACTTTGCATTTGCAGAGTGACGCGAAAACTCCAGGCAGGAAACGTGTCAACAAACGTGTTGGTTTGTAGCATTGATCAACGGTTTGCAGAAGCAGCAAAGGCATCGAGCGATTTTTTAGGTTGTGCAAAAAAAAACATGAACGTGAGTGGTATTTACACTCACTCGAGCGATTTGTTTGCTAAACTAAAGAAGCCATTGAGCATCGTCGAGAGGTTAAAAGGAATTGGATTGACGGTCGCTTCTCTATCGTCATCGTGTTAAACCTGCCAATAGCGCCCCAGGTGGATAAGCCAGTTTGTGATTAGTCCCCGCAGATTTGTAACAGAAGCAGGATAGGAAAATATACAGGTTTACAGTCTGAGCTGCAGGGCGAAATCAAATCGCCAGAAGATCGGGCTGGGTTTACCCAGTATACTCATGACCATGAACTTTACCTTAAAGGGTAACTAAATCATAAAACAACTTTTTTTAGTTAATGATCTGTAAGACTGGGGCTTTTTTAATGCGGTTCATTGATTCTAGTAAATTCTTTGACATTTGGGTATAAAGTGATTTAATTCTACAATAAATGGTGTAAAAAACGTCTCACTGCTGCCCTCTTCAGGTTGAACGATGGCTACTGCAGTTGAATTTTCCTATTGGATGTCGTGGCACTGCGTGACATAAGCAGGCACCAGCTCACCACGCCCTTGTCTACAGAGAGACGTGAGTCTCAGGTGCACCCCCAACCCCCCATTCAGTATCAAGATGATTTTATTTTAAATGCTCTAGATTAATCAATATTAATTTTAATCAATTTAAACACATTCAATAATTTAACTTATTTTACAAAGACACACACACACTGTCTATCTAGACATCACACATAAAATGTAGTGACTGAACATATGCTTCAAACACCATTCTGGCAAAAACAAAAACAAAAACAAAGAAGGGAAGATCCATCAGCAGATGCCTGAGATCGCCCAGTTATTGGATCCATTAGTCCTATGAGTATAACATGATGTAAGGAATGTAAGTGTTCAAAATATGGTGGTATGTGACCAACGGCTTAGAAATGGTTAGTAAACTCTTCTGGTTCAATCATTTCTCTTCTCTTTTTGTTTTTCCAATATACCCTTAATCCTCCCTAGGAGGATAACATATTAAAGTAAAAGCCCTGACATATAGGGTATTGGCTATATTCGCAATAGGACACTACCAAAGTTATCTTATTATGTCTGCTGTATACTATGTATAGTGTATACATAGTATGCATATTTTATTTAGGCAGAGAATACCTATGCCTATAAAATGTGTAGTATATAACACTGTATACAGCAAGGAATACTGCATCCACAATGCAATGTATTGACACGTAAATCCGCAAATGAAAATTACACACAAGTTTTTTTTTAAAACAAGAAAATGAATTGTAGTCCTAATTATTTTTGTTTTCCCTTTGAATTGAGTTTTATTATTTATTTTGTTATCTCATTGACATATTTGTTTTGTTTGTTTTAAGCACAAACTCACTTGATCTTGATAATCTATTTAATTAAAACAAGACTTGAAGGCTAAGTTCACCCATAAATGGCGGAAGTGTGATTCTCGTTTTAGACTTTTTATTCATGACCAGTGTTTTGTTTTGCTCTATCATCTGTGCTTCCATGTTCATCAATACGTATATATATATATATATATATACCTTTTAATATCTAAAGTATTTTTGCTTGTCAAGAAAATGCATGTTGATTTAAGAATGTTTATATATCTGTACTGGAAAACAAGATGAATAGATTAATTAAGAAAACAATTTTTGGTAACACTTTATTTTGATTGTCCCTTTTGAACATTATGCTGACCAACTTATGTAGTAGTAGACTGTCTGCTTAATATCTGCTGACGCTTTATTGTGATGGTCCTCCAGCAGACATTCTACCAACTATAAGTAACTTTGCAAGTATAAGTCAACTTGTTCTAACCCTAACCCTACCAGTCTACCAATACTCTACTAATATTCTAATGAGAGTTAGTAGACATGCAGGTCCAATGTTACTTATGGTCAGCAGAATGTGTTAAAGGGACCATCAACATAAAGTGAAACCCATTTTCATTTTTCAGAACATTGATCAGATCAAGTGATAATATAAGATCAGCAGATAAATCCAGCTTCCTGATCCGAACAGTAAAATACCCTCTCAGATGACATCAAGATGAAGTTCAGAACCGATGAATACTGTATGTTTGTCTCATTATCAAGCACAGCGCAGATTTAGTGGAACTAGAAGAGAGTTAACTCAAGAAAGCAGTTGTCAAGAGTGGTGAAAAGTACTAAGGAGTATGAAAACATCAGCAGAATCTGACAGATTAGGTCACAAAGACGGACGACATACAGAAAACACAGACACGGGGACAACATCAGATGTTATTTTAGGATATGTAACGCATTTTTTTACTGTGTTGTATAGGGCTGATCTTTTTGGAACATGAGGGAAATTTTCAGGAAAGCTGATATTTATTTCAATATTGATCAAATCAATAAAAAAATGCAGAATATATTTTAAAATGTACTGTATTCCTAGTATTGGCAAAGCTG